>NC_089225.1:45928164-46233997 GCF_963924675.1 Phocoena phocoena | reverse complement strand
TCGCAACGGGAGAGGCCACAACAGTGAGAAGCCCGCGTACCGCAAAAAAAAAAAAAAATTCAGTAAATGCAACATGCAACATTATATGTTGTGTGACTAATTTTTAAACACGTTCCCATTTACTTCTCTTAGCTAAATTAGTTAAATTTTCTTCCGGTTTTGCTAAAAATTTCCATGTACACCATCCATTTTCTTTAATTGTTTTAATCAGTTAATGTTTAGCTACACATTTATTGAGGTCTTTTATATACATGGTTGTGCACTCTGGGTTTTAATTCTTCTGGTTGTAGTTCATGGACCATAGTCCTCCACCCAATATAGATCTTTTCCCAAAGGATTAATGTTAATTGAGTTTCAATTCTGTACAGGCTCTTTATATAAATTACTTTATCTGATTTTCATGACAGCTTTGGGAGTAGACATTATCCCACTTTACAGATTAACATGAAGCTCAGAGTGAAGTGCTGATGATCACAGGGCAAAGTGGACATGAAGTTTAAAATCTAGATTTGTCTATGCTTACAAACTTTGTTGCCTCCAAAGGATACACTTTTTAAACCTTACTCTACCCCATCCTATATGTCCTAATTCTAGTTATTAATCATAGATTCTTATTGATTGAGGTGTGAATCTGATTAATTTAATTTGCACCAAAGGGTGAATGAATGAAGCAAGCTTTATCCTGGGTATTTTGTATTTTAAACAGGACGATCATTCAAAATGAATCTCTGTTTGGCAGGATGTTCAATTTCAGTAGGTTGATTATAGCTGGTGTGTGCCTGTAATGTTTGCATTATTATTAATGGCACTCTTTTTTATTCTTAAATGTGTCTCTGTTTTGGACTGTCAGCTTAGGTTTGGGGGACATTTTTACTTAAGGCCCCGTCAGCTACTATGTGTCTGTTTCCTTATCCAGGAAATCCAGAAGAAAATGCATGGGATAGTGTGATTCAGGAGCAGAAGCCCTAATGTATTCTTATCCTCTCTCCTTCCTACAGCCAGGTTTTATTTCCTGGCAAAATTATGTGATTTAACAAAAGTCACTGAAGTATTTAAAAGGGAAATTTAATTTACTGGTATGAAGAGGGTTTGGTTTATTTAAAGCATCTCCAGCTTTTTTCATCTTGGACCAAATGTCAGACTCAGTTCCTGCTACACACCCTACGATCTTGTGCCTTCCAGCTCCTCCCAGAGCCTGCCATTCTCTCCTTTACATGGTCTCTAAATTTCTCAGGCAACCTCGTCCACAGTTCCTAACATTTTTTCCCCTTGTCTCTACAAGAACACCTATGAAATTTTCTTGTAATAATTTGTTTCTATGTCTGTCTCTTCCACTCAAAGTTAAACTCTCTGAAGGGACTTATCAACGCACTTATTTTGAAAAGGGAGGAAATGGAAGGAGAGCAAAAAATTAAAAGAACCCAGGAATACACCTGTTGACTGATGAAAATGTCAGGTAGCATGTTCTAGAGAAGTCTCACTCATTCAACATCCTGTGCCTAGATATGGGAGTTGTAAAAATTAACAACTTATGTTGTTTATTAGTTGAGTAATTTAACTTGCTGCCATGTGGCTTGTATCTTATGAAGCAATTTGTTCTAGTACTCAATAACCTGTAGCTTTTTCTAAGAAGACATAACAACTAATCAACCTTCTTCAGTTCACCTAGAAGGAGAGAGGTGAATGGTTAGGGCAGTCCAGATAGATCCTTAATGTCTACACAGTCAGCTGATTCTGGTGGGGCAAACACAGGTCAATAAAAGGGAGAATATGTCTACATGTTCTTATAATAATGTATGCAAATTTGCAAGCCATCCTAGCTGTCCCTGGATCTTCTTAGTTGAATACACGTGATCAAATACTCATAAAACCTTGCAATTATTCTGATGTCTTTTTCTGCTGTGTTTCTCCACACACTGAATACAGTGTCGAACTTCCATGTGTCTCCAAACACATTTAATTCTTTTGCCCCAACTCTGAGTCATGGATTGAGATCGTAAGGCCTGTATGTTATCAGCAGACACTTCATCAGTCACATCCTTATACAGGATTTCACCACCTCAGCAAGGACTTCATGTCTACTCTCTCTCAATGTGGTGTAACTTGACTGTCAAAAAAATTAGAAAATAAGAGAATAGATAGAAAAAAAAAACACCTATAATCTTGAACCTAAGAGATAGCCACTGTTAAAATGATGGCATGTATTGTCTATAATTTTTCTACCAAAGACACATACACTCACATATGCACACACACCCACTTTTGTTTTATATGATCAGGAGAGCATTATATATACCAAACTCTAGCCTGTTTTCCTCACTGAAAACTTTATCCTGAATGTGTATATATTTTAATGATTGTATAATCTTTATAACATGTCCAGTCCATAAATTATTTTAATATTCACAAAGTATTGCATTGAAGGAAAGAACATATTACCAACAATACCCTATTATTGAACACTACCATTTCCAACTTTTCACAATTGTAAAAACATACTAATTTTTCCTTAGTATATACTACTAGAAGTATAATTGCTGGGTAAAACAGTGTGTGTACCTAAAAACCTTTGGTACCTCCTGTCAAATTATATTCCACTTAATTACACATTTTCTGTGTATAATAACATTGGTATTCTTTTTAATTTTTGTTGACCAATAAAAATAGTATCTTATTGTCTGATTACTGAATTTAACCCCAAATCGTTGCTGAAAAATGTGTAGAAAATATTTAGAGCTAACAGTGCTCAATATTGCCGAACCTATGGAGCTATGGGACTGTCCTGTCTAGATGTCCCTCCCCACACCAGGGTCCGTCTTCCAAAAACTGCTTTTCACATTCATATTTTCATTTCAGTAATTTGCTGGCAGTTTTCCAAGTCTTGGGTTCAGAAACTAATACCAATTTTTGACTATTTAGCAGTGTTCCTTGAATTTTTTTCTCCTTTCTATTTAGAATGAGTTGGATTTTTAAGTTATTTTCAGTATTGCTTATTATCTATGAAAATTATGATGAAAAGCTTGATTAGTGAAAAGTTTTTATTCAATAACTCGCATATGAATATATCTACATATACATAAATATATTCAAATTTTTGTGGTTTTGTTTAGATTCAAGTGATAGGCATGAAAGGTAATAAATCCATAATAAATAAACTTTCAGCTAGGATACCATGTAACAGAAATGAAATATACTTATAATCATAAGTGGTATCAATTACTCCAAATTACACAATAATGTGTGAGGAAATATACAAGCAACAGAAACTCAACATAGTATTAGATAAGCTGCTAACTCTATCCCAGTATAATACTACCGAAGTGACTGCAGAGAAAGATCGCTCTCTTCCTAGGTTGCAGAGGAACTTAATCAAGACATGCAGAGCTCAGGTAGTCTCATCTTTCTAGCTGTGACTCAGTTCTCGGGTCTTCCCTCCAGGTGTTCTTCGTAATGAATATCACTTAACCAAGACTCAGTAGGATATATAGATTCCTAAACTGCTCTTCTCAGAATTTGCTCCCCGAATGAAGCACTACACAAAAATGCCACTAATCATGCACAACCCCAACTGTCCTGTGCGTTGGTTTCTATTCAGTTCTCATTCTATAATTGCTTGACTTGTATCTTTGCACAGTTCATGTTTCTAGAGTTGAGCAGAAGGTGTCCTACTGAAATTTCACACCCCCTGACATTCATTATTTTAAATATATTCAGAACAATGTGAGTATAGTGCAAGTTACACAACATTTGTTTTAATTATTGGCTCCTTCGAGGATGCCAATAACTTCAATGATGAATTTCCCTCTGGAGCATAATTAATTTAAAAGTGTTCTGTTAGTACTTTTTATTATTAATCTAAATTTTTTGAAAATGTGAGGGATAGTGATTGTGTTCTCTAAATCTTTACCAAGTAAGAATTTTACAATATTCTTGCTTTTTCTTCAATAGTAGAAAATAGAGCTAAATGTCTGGTTGAACTACAGTTCAGCTGTAGAAATGAAAATTAATCTCGAGTGTAAACAAATGGGCAAGAGTAATTTCATAAGTACTTCCTATGTGGCATTTGAAAAATCACTAGTAACAATAAAAAATTTTTTTTTCAGAAGAGAGGGCTTACAAATTTTAGCTAGAATATCTGAGGTTATAGAATTAAAATATTAAAATATAAGAAATGAAGGTGAAGCCGACCTTCTAATTATTTTAGCTGAATGTTGAAATACCCAGAAAAAACAAACAAGAAATTCCAGGCATTTTCTTTTCATTCCAGCAGAAGTAATACGTGCTAACTTCTGTTAAAGATTCCAAGAAATATGCACTAAAAAAAGCAGAAAACTTTTTCTGAAGTAATGAGATTATAATATAACCAGGCAGGACCTTCTTGCTCCCAATTGCATTGTTCCAGAATTGGAATAATCACCCCCTCCCTATCCCTACACCCAGTTTATCTATAACTCGAGTGAAAAATCAGATCCTGGAATTTTTTCTTTTTCTTGATTTTAGTTTATTTATATCTGTGTACACTGGTATCTTGCTAATGAGTTCAAAGACTGGGCTTGCAAAATTATCTATGGTAACTTATATGTTATTCTATAACTGGGATGAATGAAGTAGTAGAGTGTGATATGAACACTTCAACTGATATTAATAGTAACTGTCATTCACTGAGCACTTACAGTGTGCCACTACTCTTCTGAAATCTCATTTTTTCCTAATCCTCACGACATCTTATGAAGTAGGTATTTGATTATTCCCATTTTCCAGATTGAAAAGCTGAAGTCAATAAGCTTTCTCAAGGCTACACAAGTAGCATATAACAAAGCTGTGATTTAAGTGTAGGTTGTCTTCTTTCAGAGACTGAGCCCTCAGAACTCTGCTGTACCACCTCAAACCCCTCCTGTCCATGTAGGGTCTCTAAAACATATTTGACATAGAGTCACCTTCCATCTTGATAGAAAGATGTAAATTGTTTTCGGATTTTAAACATTTAAATGTTTTAAATTTGGAGGCTCCTAATCTTCTCTCAAATGCATTTAGACAAACACTTCTGCTGTTTCAGAAATACTTTAAATTCACCTCTCTTTCCCCATTGCCTAAAGTAGCTACTCAACAAATAATTTCTTTAAATAAATAAACGAATAAATTAAACTTGGGGCAAACTGTCTGAACATTTGATCTGTCAGTTGCTTCTTCAATAATGTGGAAGTTGTCTCTTGCCTATTTGAAACAGGTGATAAAGAAGGAGCATAGCATAGTGGCTAAGGCCATGGACTCTGTAGTCAGGTGCTTGGGTCTAAATCCTGAAATATTCATCGTGTGATCTGCAAGTTACCTAACTGCCCTGTCCTCAACTTCATCATCAGTGAAATGGGGACTATGATAATAATAGGACCTATCTTACAGGGATTTATGAGGACTAAAAGTGTCTGTATTTGTAAAAGCACTTACAAAAGCTCTCGGTACCTCGTAAGTGCAATGTAAGTGTTAACAAATAAAATGATATGAACATTTAAAAAATGTGAAAAGGAATTGGGTTAAAAATACATATTAAGATGATGTTCTTACTGAGTGTTGTGCTCAAAAGGAAATTTGGAGCTGCATGTGTGACTGAGTAAAAAATGTGGACCAAATTTTGACATCAGTAGGTAAAAGAATGTATCAGCAGTATTTCTTGAAAATTTAAAACGTGAAATTCCGGGGGTGATTATGGCCTCAATCAAATTCTGTATAATTTAATTTATTTTTAGACCTATTTTGAAATGCTGAAACTCGTTTTGTTTTAGGTGTGGTTGCCCTGAAAATGTCAGCAGTCTGAGCAACTTGGGCTTTTACAGTTTTTCTCTGCACAGCTATCTTTCAGCTACACTGCACCAGTTCCAGAATGGTATTCCAGAAACCAGTGTATTTTGAAAGCAATAGTTCAAGTCACAGGGAGGTGTAAGCTCAGTTTACCCCTCTTCCTCCCAGGATTTACTGGGAATCAAGATAAATCTTGTTTAAAACAAAGATGTGGAATTAATTGAAACCTATTGACTTGGAGAAAATATGTAGATATAAATATTCAAATATAGGCACCATAGCTAAAGTAACCATATCGTTTGTAATCCAAAGAAGGATTCTTTTTAACATAAAAGGGAAAGTTATTAATAATTACAACAGGAGAACAGAAAAATCCAGGACTGTCCAGACAAATTGAATGTATGAATACTCTAAATACAACCTATATTTGGCCCTGTGTACCAGAGTCTTCAAAACGTAATCCATTCTATAGTACAGATTTATCTTTAACAATTTTTAGGTTCCTGAAACAAGTGAGTTTAAAAATGTAGCCACTCATTCCTGTGATGCCTAAAATGCTTACTGTGTAGACAAAGGCAGTATCTTGCAATCTGGAGAAATGAGTCAGGATTCTTCTAAAGAATATATTGCACCTGCTGACCTCTTTGAAATAAGACTACAAATGACTCTCTCTATAAATACCATGTTGAAGTTTCTTAGCAAAGGAATTAACCTTAACCACTTTGTGAGCCACAGTGAGTCATGAGAGCAGAATGGACTAAAGGTAAAGAGACTGAGTTCCTTGTTGAATGCCAACAGTTCTTTATAGGATATCTTTGACTCTCAAAGATCTTATAAAGGATCTTTATCTTTGAATCTGTTAAAGCATGTGTGTGTACAGGGTGTGTGCACAGCCATCTTTTTTTCCAGCTTCTCTGTTAGGCGTTAGTCATATGTGTTTGTCTATTTGTAATCCCGTGATAAAATTAGCCTTGCTTTGGGGGTAAAATTAATTGTCTAGAGGATTAAGTAGGAAGGACAACTCCAGAAAAGTTGGGACAGACAGCATTAAGCATAGAGTTATCAACATTCTAATAAAAACAATTTAAAAGGTAATTAGTTAATTCAGATTTTCAATACAAAGTGAACGTATTCATTCTCATGAATTTAAATGAAAATTGATCTCTCCGAATTTGAGGAGAAAGTGCAAGTATCAGAAAATCAAAATTAAGGAGTGAGAAATTTCTTTTCAGAGGAAAGTTAGATGAAAGTGGTACAGCTGGTATTCTCATATTGTTTGTATTTTTTCCAGATCCAGTACAAACATAAAGGAACTTATATTTGTCTGTTAAAATTGAGTTTGTAAACAAATTTAGCTTTTGCAGTGCTATAATTAGAAAAGAATAAAAAGCCTATGAATAACAGTAATCATAAAAATCCTTCTTCCCTTCTAGAGCCAACTAATTATTCCTTTTAAATTATCACTGGTTGTTGAGATCATTGCCCGTGATAAAACATCACCAGAAGGGTGTGGGAAAGATATGGAGGCATGAGAAATTATACTCTCCACACTCAGCTGTCTCTTTTCCTTTTGACTTATGGTGTCCCACTCACTTTATAACTGCTAAATAAAAGTTCATAGAATAAAGAAGTACCTGAATAAACATATTGAAGAACTTATATGATATGTGGAAATAGAAATTGTATTATTGTGGGTGGTTATGTTTTTTCACTGAAAATGTGTCCCTCCCCTTTTAATGAACTAGTATGGAAAAAAAACACAGGCTGTCAATCAGTATTACTGTCAATTTGACCTTAATGAAAAGTTAGTTATAGAAAAGAGCAACATATGATACTCTTAGTTAAGGAACGATTTCTTCTAGTCCCTTACCCTGCATTATTCCTCAACTCCTTATTCTAGAGAAACATTGCCCTGCCTCCAAACAAAGAATAATGAACTAGACAGGGTAGAAATCTTCGGCAGTTCAAAAGCTCAAAATTTGCTACTGTCTTTCAAGTACAACGAAATTAGCATTATTCTTGCAAATTTACAGGAAAGGTTGATCCATATGTCTAAGTCTACTATTATCACTTTAATTAAAAGTTTTATTTTGAAAAATATTCAGGCCTACAGAAGAATTGCAAAAATATTCATTCTTTTTTTATAAATTTATTTATTTTTGGCTGCATTGGGCCTTCGTTGCTGCGTGCGGGCTTTCTCTAGTTGCGGCGAGAGGGGCTACTCTTCGTTGCGGTGCACAGGCTTCTCATTGTGGTGGCTTCTCTTGTTGCGGAGCATGGGCTCTAGGCACGCGGGCTCAGTAGTTGTGGCTCACGGGCTCTAGAGCACAGGCTCAGTAGTTGTGGCACATGGGCTTAGTTGCTCTGCAGCATGTGGGATCTTCCCGGACCAGGGCTCGAACCCGTGTTCCCTGCATTGGCAGGCAGATTCTTAACCACTGTGCCACCAGGAAAACCTGCAGAAATATTATAATGAACTCTCACACTACCTTGATATAGATTAACCTATTTTACAAGTTGCCACATTTGCTTTATCTCTGTATATATTTTCTGCATTATATATACACATTGTTATTTTACGTCTGTTTACTTATTTTGCTAAGCCATTTGAAAATTATTTGCACAGTTCATGACTCTTCATCCTTAAGTACTTCAATGTTTTATTAATAATAAGGAAACTCATTTATGTATTATAGCTACAGCTTAATTATCAAATTCAGGAAATTTTACATTGATCCAGTACTATTATCTAAACACCCTATCTTCAAATTTTGCCAGTTGTTCCAATATTGTCCTTTAGCTAATTAGTTTTTAACATTTCAGGATTTAAACCAGTATCAAACATTGCAGTTTGTTGTAAGGTCTCTTTAGTCTCCTTTTTTTAAAATTATTTTTTTGAAGTGTAGTTGATTTACAATGTTGTGTTAATTTCTGCTGTACAGCAAAGTGATTCAGTCATACATATATATAAACATTTTTAATATCCTTTTCCATTATGGTTCATCATAGGATATTGAGTATAGTTCTCTGTGCTGTACAGTAGGACTGTTGTTGTTTATCCATTCTATATATAATAGCTTACATCTGCTAACCCTAACCTCCCACTCCATCTTTTTTTTTTTTTTGTGCTACGCAGGCCTCTCACTGCTGTGGCCTCTCCCGTTGCGGAGCACAGGCTCCGGACGCGCAGGCCCAGCGGCCATGGCTCACGGGCCCAGCCGCTCTGCGGCATGTGGGACCTTCCCGAACCGGGGCACGAACCCGTGTCCCCTGCCTCGACAGGCGGACTCTCAACCACTGGGCCACCAGGGAAGCCCTCCCACTCCATCTTTAGTCTCCTTTAATTTGAATCACTTCCTCAGCCTTTCTTGTCTTTATGATATTTATATTCTTTAAAGGTACAAGCTCACTGTTTTGTAGAATGTTTAGTTTGGGTTTGTTTGTTGAATCCTCATAACTTGAGTCAAGTTGTAGATTTTTGTCATATATAATACATAAGTTATGCTGTATCCTTTTCAAAACTGCCAGAAACACCTAGTGTCAGTTTGTCCTATTATTGGTGATGTTAACTTTGATCAGTTGTCATGCCATTTTTTCACATGGTTTGATCAAAAATTGGAAAATGAAATTTAAAAATACCCTTAAGATCAGCATCAATAGCATAAATTTAACAAAAATATTCAAGACATCTATAGGAAAATAATCACATATTATTAAGAGAAGTTATGGAGCAAATAAGTAAATGAAGAGATGTTCCATGTTCATGAATTGAAAGTCTCAATATTGTAAAGATGTCCAGGCTTCCCAAGTTGACCTGCAATCCTAACCAAAATTATAGCAGATATTTTAATATAAAGTAACAGGCTGATTCAGAAATTTATATGAAAAGGCAAAGGATATAGACAGCCAAGAAAAAAAAATCACAGTAAAGAACAAAGTTGGAGAACTCTAACCACCTGATTTTAGGAATTACTTTAAAGCTACAGTAATCATGACAAGGGGAATTGGCATACATATAGATAAATAGATCGATGGAACAGAATAGTTCATAAATATATCCTCACATATATAGTTAACTGATTTTTGATAAAGGCACAGGCAATTCAGTTGGGGAGAGATGAGTCATTTCAACAAATGAGCCAAATTAACTGCAAAAATATATGGGAATAAGTGGACCTTGACTCTTACATTATACTTTGCACAAAAATTAATTTGATATGGTTTGTAGACCTAAACATAAAAGTTAAAATTATAGATTTTCTAGAAATACCCTCCCCCCAAGTCTTTGTAACTTTCACTGGGCAAAGATTTCTAAGAAAGTATACAAAAGGCACTACCCATAAGAATGAAAATGACGAATTGGACAGTCATCAAAATTAAAAACTTATGTAGTACTTCAAAAATTCCATAAAGGACATGAAAATTGACAGACTAGGAGAAAATATTATCAATGCATTTATTTGACTAAGGAATTATTTTCTATATATGTGTGTAGATATAACATATAACAAATATATGTATGTGTCTATAAATCAGTAATAAAAAGATAAATGATCCAAATAAAAATGATGGGCAAAAGACTTGTATAGATATTTCATAAAAAAAGATACACAGTGACCATTAAGCACATGAAAAGGGAAATGTAAGGGCTTCCCTGGTGGCACAGTGGTTGAGAGTCTGCCTGCCGATGCAGGGGACACAGGTTTGTGCCCCAGTCCGGGAGGATCCCATGTACCGCGGAGCGGCTGGGCCCGTGAGCCGTGGCCGCTGAGCCTGCGCGTCCGGAGCCTGTGCTCCGCGACGGGAGAGGCCACAACAGTGAGAGGCCTGTGTACCGCAAAAAAAAAAAAAAAAAAGAGAAATGTAATTTAAAACCAAAGGAAGGTACCATTTCATACCCATCAGAATAGATAAAATTAAAGACTGACAACATCAAATGTTGGTGAGGATGTGGAGTGACTGAACCTCTCATCCACTGCCAGTAGGATTGCAAAATAGTGTAAACACTGAAGAACTGTTTAGTGTTTCATTATAAAATTAAACACACACCTACTTTATGGTCTAGCAATTCCTCTTCTAGGTCTTTCTCCAAGAGAAATTAAAATACATGTCTATAAAATGATTTGTTTAAATTGTTTACAACAGCTTTATTTATAATAGCCCAAATTGGGAAACAACCCAAATGTTCATCAGCAGGCAGACAGCTAAATAAATTGTGGTATAGCCATTGACAATACACCAGTTAGTAATAGACAATAAGAAACTATTGATACAAAAAAATGCCATGAGTGGCTCTCAAAAACATGTTGGGGGGGAAAAAGCCACAGATAAAAGAATAAACACCGTACAATTCCATTTATATAAACTTCAAGTTTAGGAAAAAACCTATGGTGATAGAAGTCAAAACAGGTTGCATGTGGAGTGGGGGGGAGTAGGAATTGACTGGAAGGGGGCTCATGGGAACTTTTGGGAGTGGTGGACATATTCTCTATGACTGGGGTATTGAGTCTCTATATTGGTCCAAATTCAACAAATTGTATACCTCAATTTGCATTTCACTGTACATAAATTTTCCCTTAATTTAATAATGTCACTGTTTACTTTCAGAGTCGGACTATTTTTTCTATAACAAAACAGTCTTTACACAGACTTCAGTAAGACTTAAATAAATGCATCAAGGCATGTATTCTTTAAATTCTTTAAATTCTGGGCATTTACTTCAACATATAGGGGAATTAGCATTATATTGAATATTCCACTGATTGGATTTTCATCATAACAATAAAAATCACAGTCCGTAACTCATTTTCTTTTTTTTCAAAGTTGAAAGACGTTCGTAATGTCCTGATTACCAACCAGGATTTATTTTCATGATTTAGGAAAAAAGGTTTACATATTTGATTAGCAACTAGTTTAGTTTGTTTTCCCCAGTGGCCTCTCAGATTTTAGCAATGCCTCAAAGGAACTAAATCTGTTGTTTATTATATGTTGACCTATTTCTATTCACTTTCCCCCCTTGTAAAAGTGGTAATTTATAATTTTTTTTTAAATTTATTTATTTTACTTATTTATTTTGACTGCTTTGGTTCTTTGTTGCTGTGCGCGGCTTTCTCTACTTGCGGAGAGCGGGGGCAACATTTCGTTGTGGTGCGTGGGCTTCTCATTGCGGTGGCTTCTCTTGTTGTGGAGCACGGGCTCTAGGCGCATGGGCTTCAGTAGTTGTGGCACGTGGACTCTAGAGCGCAGGCTCAGTAGTTGTGGCTCACAGGCTTAGTTGCTCCGTGGCATGTGGGATCTTCCCAGACCAGGGCTCAAACCCATGTCCCCTGCATTGGCAGGTGGATTCTTAACCACTGCACCACCAGAGAAGCCCCGTAATTTATAATTTTAAATTCAATATTTCATCCTCTTAAAACTATGTCTAAACCAATGGCGTTGAATTCTTTCCTCCATTAGTCAATGGTATCTTAGTTTTATTTAAGGGCAGTATTTTTATTTTTAAGTGGAAAGTGGATCTTCAGTAATCTGTGAACCCTTCATGGTAGGGTGCTCTCCATTGATTTCTGCTTGTAGTTTTCAAGATTATATTATGGGAAAGGGCAGAAATGACCATTTTAATGAGAGTCATTTTTTCTTAGATGCCAATCCAAAGAGTGCTACTAAAACAAAACATGGGTCAGTAAAGAAAGGAAGCAAGACTGGTAGGAAGGATAAAAGTTATGAGAAAATTAATAGTGTAATTCAAAAGATACATGCATGCTACTCATGTGGCCAGATGCATAACTTCTTCACCAGAATACTGAAATCTAGAACGATGGAGCTTTCTTTGAAGACTGAAAGAAATCATGTTTAAATGTATAGTTATATTGGGATTAATATGACTGCCCCCAAGAGATGATATTGGTTGAATTTATAAATATGTCTTAAATGGAAAGTTTATTTGTGTTGCCAGAGTTGAGATAGACCAGTTAGAGATGCAAACTTAACATTTTATTGACTTTGACATTAACATGAAGGGCAACCAGTTTTCCTCAGTGGCCATCCCTCGGTGCCCACTTTGCTCTTCAATATACATAATGCATCAGGGCATTCTGACCCAAGTTTTGTATTTCTCATTTTCTTTTATTCTTCTTTATGTTCAATGGCTTAAAATCAACTCAAAACCACACCTTAACCCAGTGCATATGCATTACTTCATAAGAGTTTTCTAATGGCAGAATATTTTCTCACATTTATCATAATGAGAGTTGAACTATATTCTAATTTTTTGTCATGTGATAGGCCACTAAAGATAATTGAATACATATTTATATGTATTTATATGTAGTAGGGAAAAATCATGTGTCTCATTTTACTTTATTCTGATTACTTCTATCAGTTTGGAATATTTAAAACTTCACTTGTTTAAACAGAGGCTTTATTTTGATATCGTTCCTCTAATTATAAACTGAACTAGCATGTTTAGAATAAGTAGGAGGATGAGATATAACTTCTTCTTTAATTGTAGTAAACATTAAATTGAGATGTATGTTCTTTAAACTTGAAATATTTGGGGAGATTACTTTCTGTGATAAAATATTACTTTCAGAGTATATAAAAGTTTGTATTTGCTACTTAGAAATTAGAAGGGGCTAAAACAGACGTGGAAAAGCAAAAAAAAATTAAGAAAGAAAGAAAGAAAGAAAAGGAGGGAAGATTCAAATGCAGGAAAACAAATCTGTTAAGCGGAAAGAAAACAAATATATAAGCCTGTAGTAGAGAGTGAATAAGATAGGAAAACTGCTTCAAGGCAATGAGGGAATAATAGAAAGAATTTTAAAAAATAGACTGCTGCCTCCTTCCCTCAAAAGAAAACATGCCAGTGAAGTCTCAGACAAGCACAAGTTCAAGAGGGTTATCTGAGACTAGACACCATGATCCTAGAAGGATGAATTCTTCAGTGTGAAGAATATTTATTCCTTAGATCTGTTTACTGTTCTATTTGGAGCTGAGGCAAGAGTGATGAATAATGGATAACAGGATACCCTAATTGTCTGTGTAACAAAGGCTGGACTTCATTATATCTTATTGTGTGAGAACCATATATTGACAGTTACACAGATGAAAGAACTTCCCCTCTATAGATAACAGGTCTTTGTTCCAAACAAGAGATTTACTTTTCTAGAAGTAGAAACTGATACTTGGGGGCATGTTTTGCCTGCCACACCTCATTGGTGAAGTAACTAAATTGAGCTTCATGGAAAACAAGATAGTAATGATAGTGGCATTTTCACCCTTGAGTCAATTTAGAACAATGCTATCTAGAGATGAAATGCTGCAGAATCACAGAATTTTAGGATGGTGAAAAACTGGATCATCTGTAATGCTTTCTTGGGAAGTGACGCAGAGTAGCTGCCCACCAAATGCTAACTAACCAGCTCCCTGCTTGCCTGCCTCCCTGCCTCTTTTCCTCCCTTTCTTTTTTCCTCCCTCCCGACCTCCTTCCCTTTCTCCTTTCCTTCAACGACCTTTATTTTACAAATGAAGAAACCAAGGCCAAGCGACTAGTCCAAGCTCACTTGGCAGCAGGACCAGGGCCCACATGTTCCAGTTTCTAAAACAGGGCTGGATTTCCCATTATATGGTGAAAGCCTTGTCTTGCTCATGCTCGCAAACAAGCAGTGTTCTTATAAGTATAAATAAAGATTTAGTTTCCTTTTCTTGATGATGAGGAACACTCTGCCTGAATTTCAAAGCAGCATTTCTTGCTGAGTTTGAGTAATCGTATAGCTTTTTATTTCCTCAGTGAGCATTTCATTTGCTCTTTTGGTGTTTTTAAACAACCTTTCATGACACTTTTTCCCTCCCAATTATAATACATGAAGTGTACGAATCTATAAATTGATTTAAGCCACTTGAGAAGGGATGGTGCTATTTGTACTGTATATTAAAATAGTAAGGCATCACTATTTGCCATAAAAATGATACTGCAATATCCTAAGAGGAGAGCTTATATCTCACAGAGTATCTACAGGGGCATTAGAAATGAAACAGAATGCTGATCTGTTTGACTTGGTGAATCTGATTTATTCTGTTTTATGAGCTCCTGCAGGTAGTTTTGGGTAATGAGCTGTTGCAGATAGTTTTAGAGAATGTTAGTATTTGTGTCCATAAGAAATGTTAATATCATCCAGGCTTATCTTTGTCATGAAGACAGTTCATGTTCACTGTGGAGGAAAATAATCGAAGGAGGACAGTACATTCTAGTTATAGCTAGATTTTTGGAGTTTTTGTGTTTTTCTGAGTACGGTTTCAGAAATTGAATACAATTCTTAAAGATTACTCCCTATCTGAAGTACCTCCATCCTGCAAACTATTTTTATCCAGTGCCCTTTTGGCTCCCAGTTGTGTCTAAGAGGACACTGGTGGTAGGACAATTACAGAAACCCCAGTTAGTGACATTTTCCTTCTGTATGATCTGTCCTGCTGACTGTACTTTTAATTTGCCCAATTGTGGAAAATAATGAAACATTCAGTTTTTTTAAAGTCCGTCTCTTGAGAGGGTGTTTGGTTAGAGTTTTGAAAATATACAGTTCCATTTGCTGCTACCTTCATTTGGTAGATAATGTCTTTGTTGCCCTGACATTTTATTGTGTATGTGTGTTGTTAAGGTATTTATGCCTCAAATCTTTAAAAAAAATAATAGTGTTGAGTGAGAGTCATATTATCTATTTTATTCAAAGATGTATGTCTGTGGCTTGGTTATTTTTACAAATCATTTTTTAATTTAATTCCTATATGGTAATTAGGGAAAGAAACTTTTATAATATAATATTGCAATAATATATCTTTTTCTCATTTACTATTATGTTGTAGTACAAGGTATCTGAGAAGTCTAAACATAGGAGGGGATCATTATCGAAGCAGCTTTTGATACAAATCTTATTACTGACTTTCATTAGAAACTAATTATAACAGTATAACTGCTGCTAAAATGCAGTATAGTATTTAAGAAGATAAAGGATTCTAAAGTTGGGAATCATAATAATGATATGGCTGGCTTTTTTACTTACGTGAGAAGACAGATGAAATATTAATCAATCTATAAGACATGGGCTTAGACCGCCAGTCAGAAGACTACTTCCCAGAAAGGTAGAGAGCCAGCCAGAGTAGGCTGGAGCAGGTCCCTGGAGGCCTCTGATGTGCCAGGAATAAACCTGTAGTTACTGGATCATGTGGTAATTTATGGGGTCTGGTGCAGCCAAAGTAGTGTGGGCAGCATTCAAAGGGCCGAGATTAGTGGCTGTTTGCCAAAATATGCAGAAGTACTTCAGAATTTTATTAACAGGAATGGCTATACTGAGTGTAATTACCAAATTATCATATATGTATTGATCATATACATATATTATTTATGCCTTAATATTTTTATTGACATATAGTTGATGTCTAATATTATATAAGTTACAGGTATACAACATAGTGATTCACAATTTTTAAAGGTTATACTCCATTTATAGTTATTATAAAATACTGTCTGTAGTCCCTGTGTTGTACAATATATTCTCATAGCTTATATTTATTTCACACATAATAGTACAAACTATTATACTGAATAGTTAATCCCCTACCCCTATCTTGCCCTTCCCCCTTCCTTATTATGCCTTATTATTATATTCTATTTATTACACATATGGATTTTTTCCTCAGTATAAACAGTGTAACTAGGTTGCTTGCTTGGTTTAAGTCTAGAATGAGAGGAAACTATTATTTATCAGCTAAGTCCAACATTATCTCTTAATATTCATTAGAATTCTAATTATACCAGGGTTTCAAAATTCCTTGAAATGTGGACTACTAGTGGCTACATAGTGTTAAGTGATTTTCATTCTTGAATGCAAGTATCCATTAGGAAAGCTTGGTGCGGTAAATTTCTTTCTCTACTATAGAAAATTCACTAGAGTCATATTGAGGAGGGGAGTTACTTATTGGGGGGGGGAATGTGGAAGATTGTACCATTCATGTATGTAATAATAGGTTTTTATATTTAAAATTCTTTTTTATCAAGAATGTATTGATGAAATGATTCACAGTTTCTTTTACTGTAGCTGAATTGTTATAACACACCTGAATTTGTCTCAATAACAGCTATTCAAAGAAAAAAGCTGAGGAATTTTTGTGAATTACTTTATCATGTCTGCTTAGAGGTTTCTTAGTAAATGAAATTTGGAAGTTATAAGAACTGTCTTGAAAGAGATAGATGATATCACGGATAAGACAATTCACGTAAGTCTGATTTCTTCCAGAGATCTAGATAATGCTAAGGCATGGCTTATTAAGCGTTTCTGTCATGTTTGGTGTGTAAAAATGTGAAAAAGAATGCGAATACTAAAATCAAATTTTCCTAATGGCAGAATTAAGAGAAATTCAGGTGAATTGTTGTATTTGTAAATAATTACAAATATTTGTTATATTTGTAAATAATTCAGTCTCTCAGTGCCTGAATAGCTTTTCTCACTAAAAATTGAGAAAGAGTGAATGATAGACATGAAGTGCTGATTTAAAGGTGTTAGGAGTTTCACCAGGTTTTAGCAAGCCTCACCAATCAACCTAATATTTTGCTACTGTTCGTGACACTATTGTGTATACAGAAAATGCCCCTGATGAGGAGACTGTTCTGGCAGAGGAGAAGAGTGCAAATTTGGCTTTAATTTTCATCCATGGTTATTTTAGCTTTCTTTGAATTGAAGTTGAGCATGTGTCAATTATGCCTGGGCCTGCTTGGGTTCTGGGGAGAAAAGGTATCTAATGTTAGCTACACAGGCCACATTTTCTGATTTACCTTCTCAACTTTAACATTTCCAATCCCCTGTTTCTGTAGTTTTGTCTGACTCTGAACATTCAAAGACGTTGCCTAAATTTTAGAAGGCGGGTAGAGGAGATCTATTATCTTCCTGTTGGTTACTCTCTGATTTTTGTCCCTTTCTTTCCACCTAAGAATTCTTAGATTTCTTCTTCCTACCTTCTCTCTGCATTTTATCACTACCCTCTCCATCCTTCAATAGCACCGTGTTCCCCATAGCACTCTAAGTGGTCAAAACAAAGATATTAAGTACTTTTTAAGTTGATAGGACAATAAGATAGTAATTAATTCATTTTTCAAACTGCTGGATCTATATGATGATGTGAAAAGAACTTACTTTCAGGAGTCTAAATACAAATCTTAGCTCTACTATTTGCGAGACGTGATCTTGGGCAAAATTCTTAACGTCTCAGAAAATTGCCAAAAAGATAAAATGAGAAGGTTTGTGAAAACCCCTGGTGTGTACTAGATGCACAGTGAATATTTGTTGTTAAATATCCTGTCCTGGCACATAACCATTTTATCACATTTCTTTCTTGGTTTTCTTCCTATTTGTTTATAATATTTTCAAATATAATCCTTTCTCTAGTTTTCCTGTTACTCTTTTCTGATTATGCCAGTTACCTACTAGACATATTTTTCTAAATTTTATGCTCGAGACAAAGTCTAACAAACAATAAATGGGAAAATTATGGATGTCTTCAGGTCCTTGTCTCCCTATGTAGTATGCAATACCTGACTCTCTAAAGAGGTACAACCAACTTCTAAATCATGTGTCCTTTGGAGGAGAGTCTTTCATCATAAGATTTGCTACCTCCAAATCTGAAGGTTCATTATTCCAAATTAAATTGATTTTTAAATGTTTTACTTAAAAATTTTAAAAGTTTCTGAAATAAAAAAGCAAATGTTTTGAGCTAATTCCCCATTATTTTTGGAAAGGTGGTGGTTTGGCCTTTAGGATAACTAGTTATTTGACCAATTATGAGATGCTATTTTATTTTAAATTTGTGAAAGGAAGGTTTTTGTATTTTTAGATAAACTAGGACACTAAGTTTTAGAGGCACATATTGCATCAGATTTTAGAACTAAATTTAAATTCATTTTCAACTTTCTGTGCAATGATATATGCAGATTAAAAGGAAAGTGACACACATAAAATCATGTCTGTTAAGCATTTTAAATTTAAAAAATAGTTTTTTTACTCACCAAGTCTCCCAAGAATGGAACTTGCTGGCATAAATTATCTAGAATCAGTTAGATGGCATAAGCAGTAGAGACTGAAAGCAGATATAAAGGCTAAAGATGAGGGTGAGATAAGCAAACATGAATATAAACATGACTTTCCTATTATTAGTTGACCTCTACCCTCAAATTAAATTCAGTATAAAATATTTTTTCTTTTCTGTTTCATTTGATTTTTATTATATGTGTTAAACATGTAACTTTTGGTGTGATGACATATTTCTGACAGACTTTCTGCTGACACCCACTTCCTATCTTGATTTCCTTACTCACTTTTCTCCCCATTTGAGAGGTGTGTTCTTAACATTTTAAACTTATTTTGTATCAACCTGTTAAAAGCATAACCTCTGTTGGTCTCAGTTTATTCAACTGTAATATGAATATTATAATATAGGTTTATTATAAACGTTATTATTAGATTGTTGATGTATATTATAATAAGAATGGATGATCTACAAAAGAATTCTGAAATATTTGAGTGTATATCAATCAAAAAATTATAAAAACTTTTATCGACTCAAATATACCAGTTAATGTTATTCTAGTTCCAGATTATCTCTGCTCCTGTCAATTAGTATGGACAATTTGAAAATTATCTTTTGCTTATATATTTACTAATCTAAGGATGTCTAGAAATGTTTTTGTGACATGGACTAGTTAGACCTGGGTTATCTTGAGTATCCTAAAAGAAAGATACTTTTATAAGGCTTTAATTCTTATAAGATCCAATGATCTTATTATGCTCCCTAAAATATTTTCAGCAAAATTCGCTTCTGATGTACAAGTCTGACATTTGTTTCTTAGTAAAATGAGCAATGATAGTTATTATAGGAGTCATAATTATTGAATAAAGCTTTACCTTCAATGAGGTTGAGTTACATATCAATAAAGCATTGACCTTATTCTAGGAAGAGGCAGAAAAAGAATTTCTAAAATGTCATTCCAATAATTTTTAGTATTGTAAGTTAAAGGAATAGCATCTTCTGAAAAAATCTGGTTCTTAATAAATTCATATCATAAGAAACAAGAAGGTAAAGAATGTCAAAAGACATATGACATAAATGTTATAAGTACAAAATACAAATTTTAAAATTTCTTATTCAGATTGCCTCAAGAAAAGGGTGGACACAGTAGCCAGGTAAATTTTTTCTTTGAATTTTCTTTTATAACAGTGGCTTCATAAAATAATTTAGTTTCATATCACTATATAGTCAATAATAATAATCATCCTTAAGTTAAACTAGGTCTTGGCTGATGGATCTCAAGAGTGACTCCATCTAAATCATGACTCAGATTTGTCTGCAGAATTCAATTATTAGTGGATTAGAAAAATCTTTTTGGAGATTCTGGCTGATCACTAATGTGTACAGACAGCCCTCACACTCCAAGCACTGAGCCTTGCAGAGCAAACACTAGACTGTCTACATTAGGACTAGCATGATGGCTTATCTTGAGCAAAATTCAACTACCAGCTGCTGTTATCTCACTACCCAGAACCCTTCTTCCTGTTGTTTTCTGTTGTGCAGCTGCTTGTATTTAGGGACTGGAAACTAATTCCAAAATTACTGTATGAAAAATATAATTAGGATTATTTTATTTATGTATGTATATACATACACACATATAAATATGCACATTATGCATGTACATATGTGTGTGCGTGCATATATATGGCACACTTCAAAATGGAAGTAAATTGGAGAAAGGTTATAAGATAGTGGCTCACATTTTCAAAATCTGTTAACATTTGTACTCCATTGTTATATTTCTTCTCGATCTGATCTTCACATGGGGATTGACAGTTTCTAAGTTAAAAAATAAAAATATTTTTAATAGGGCTTCCCTGGTGGCGCAGTGGTTGAGAGTCCGCCTGCCGATGCAGGGGACATGGGTTTGTGCCCCGGTCTGGGAAGATCCCACATGCCACGGAGCGGCTGGGCCCGTGAGCCATGGCCACTGAGCCTGCGCATCCGGAGCCTGTGCTCCTCAACGGGAGAGGCCACAACAGTGAGAGGCCCGCGTACCGCAAACAAACAAACAAACAAAAAAAATCTTTAATAATAAAAATTTAGTTAAAAAAGAAGTTCAAGCTGACTATATAGTAAAAAGTAAAAAGTGAGAGTCTTACTTATCTTCCTTTGAAATGACTATCACCATGGATCCAGAGCCTCACACAGCATCTGGCATATACTAGGCATTCACTGAATATTTATTGAAAAAAAAATAGAATGAATGTCAAAGAAGAACTAAAATAAATGGAGAGATATTTCATGTTCATGGATAAGAAAACTCAATATTGTCAAGATGTCAATTCTTCCATACCTGATCTATAGATTTAATGTAATCCCAATAAAAATTCCAGCAAGTTATTCTGTAGATACCAAAAAAACTTTTCTAAAGTTTATATGGAGAGTTAAAAGACCCAGAATAGCTAATGCAATTTTGAAGGAGAAGAACAAAGCTGGAGGACTGACACTATGTGACCTCATGACTTATTATAAAGCTACCATAATCAAGGCAATGTGGTATTGGCAAAAGAATAAACAAATAGATAAATGGGACAGAATAGAAAGCCTAGAAATAGACTCACATAAATATAGTTATTGGATCTTTGACAAAAGAGCAAAGATGATTCAGTGGAACAAAGTCTTTTCAACAAGTGGTGTTGAAACAACTGGACATCCACATTTGGGAAAAAAAAAAAAAAAGCGTCTAGACACAGACCTTACACCCCTCACAAAAACTATTGCAAATTGAATCACAGACCTAAATGTAAAACAAAAAACTATAAAACTTCTAGAAGATATTATAAGAGGAAAGCTAGATGACCTTAGATTAGGCATTGACTTTTTATGTGACACCAAAGATATGATCCAAGAAAAAAAAGAATTCTCATTTGTTGCTGATGGGAAATCAAAATCGTACAGCCACTTTGGAAGACAGTTGGGCAATTTCTTACAAATCTAAATGTACTCTTATACGTAATCCAGAAATCATGCTCTTTGGTATTTGCCCAAAGGAGTTGAAAACATACGTCCACAGGAAAACCTACACATGGATGTTTATAGCAGCTTTACTCATAATTACCAAAAATTAGAAGCAATCAAGATGTCTTTCACTGGATGAATGATAAATATACTGTGGTACATCCATACAACGGAATATTATTCAGTGTTAAAAAGAGATGAGTTATCAAACCACGAAAAGACATGGAAGGACCATAAATGCTTGTTACTAAGTGAAAGTCTCCAATCTATGAAGGCTACTATACTCTGTGATTCTAACTATATGACATTCTGGAAAAGACAAAATTATGGAGACAGTAAAAAGATTAGTGGTTGCCAGAGGTTAAGGGGGAAGGAAGGATAAATAGGCAGGGGATAGAGGAATTTTAGGACAGTGAAAATACTCTTTATGATACTGTAATGGTGGATACATATCATACATTTGTCCAGAGCCATAGAGCAAACCTTAATGTAAACTATGGACTGAGTGATAATGATGTATCAGCGTAGGCCTGTCAGTTGGTGATATTGATGATGGGGTAGGGGATGCATGTGTGGGAGCAGGGGAAATAATGAGAAATCTCTGTATCTTCCCCTCAGTTTTGCTGTGAACCTAAAGTTGCTCTAAAAAATAAAGTTTACTTAAATAAATAAATAAATGAGGATAAAGAATGAATGAATGCAAAGAATATAAATGGTTTCAAGGTCTATAGTATATAAACTATTGAAAATAACTTTTCTACTTCATGTCCTCTTTATTTTCAACTTGCAGAGGGATGCAGAGGGATGTTAGACTTTAGGTTTTACACATGCAAATGAACCCCAAGATTGTTTTTCGAATCTCTACTTACTATTAAAATTAACACTTAGAGATGAATATTTTACAGGTTTTTTGTTTTGTTGTTGTTGTTTACTTTTCTTCCATGAGAGCGTTTATTATTCACCTATTGCATTTATATTACTACAGTTTCCTATGTTCTATTTCTATACAATTCTAATTCTATTATTATACTCTATTTCTATGCTATAATTTCTGTTTCTAATGCTATAATAGTTTCTTATTTTAGTGATTTTCTATATAATATCTTTAAACACATAGGTGATATAGTGATCTATATTATGGTCAATATCAGATAGTTTAAGGAGTACTTCCAGTTTGTTTTAAGAGTTAATCTTGTTACTAATAATTATTTATTCATTCCCTGTTTTGACCTCATTAAAAAATAATACTCCTTGTTCCCACAAACAACTTCAATTTTACTGAAACCACAAATTCCATTCAAACATCTGGTATTGCCAGTGGTGTGAATGCCTAATGGAATTTATCAGGACAACTTATATTATCTCAGATTACTAATATTTCTTCCATTGATGTAAATTGTAATACTGAAGAGCTACATTTGAGGACTAGAAAGCCAAATAATGAACTTTTTATTGACAGTAATGACAGCTATCGGTAACTGCCTGCTCTCTACCCATGAATTACTGAGATAAGGAAATCTGTAAACTACAGTAACAATTTGTGTCAGTTACAGCTGAAAGGCACTTGCTATTTTCTGGTATCACAGACCAGAGCACATAGTAAGAACTCAATAAGTTGTGAGTTATAAATAGCATTTTATTATCTTCATCCAAAAGCCCTTCTATTCAAGATGGAGTATGGAGAGACAAGCTGTTATTCCTAGGATTCAGTTACCTAAACTTAGAGTTAGTTTAGAGTGGTTTTATAAATTTGCATAATTTTTTTAGGCAATGATATTAGAAGATTTCATATCTGTGAACTTAGGTATTCCCAGAAATACTATAATTGATGCCAAGGGAGATGAAAATGAAATGAAGTTACTTTGATTCTAAAATATTTTTGGAGGAACAGTCCTTGTTTTTTCGGAGATAATTGGAGATACCTTAATATGTATACCAAATGTGCCATTGCTCACAGGTCCTGTAACTAAGGAATGAAGACAAGGGAACACAAGGAAATAACACCCGGGATTTGAAGTGCAGCTTCAGCTTAGGTCCACATTCCAGTAAATTCTTTTGTTCTTTTATTGCTCTAAATATTGCTCTGTGAATTATATACCAAAGTAAAAACTGTTCTCTTCAGGCACTAGGATTCCAGAGGTAGTTCTCTGATTAGAATGAAATATATGTCAATAATTTTAGTTCTCAGATTATTGGCCAGTGAATAATGTCTTCACAAAGTGAAATTGTATATTATCTCGTGGTACCAGAGTCTTACAGTAGAAAGAATTTAAGCTTCTCCATAGGCAGAAAAGTTTTATTTACTAGCTGTGTGTCCTTTTGAAAATCACATACTCTAAGTATCACTTAAAACAGGGATGGTAACCCTCTATGAGTGGAAAGTTAAGTCCAATGTTATAATTAATGTATGTCAATAAAAACACCTTATGTTTATTAGAAACATATTGTCAATGGCAGCTATTTCAGAAGTATTTTTAAATTCCTACTCTTTCCTTTTGTCTACTTCTAAAATTATATTAATTGAAGTAAATTTCTAAGGGAAATTGGTCTAAAATTGAAATATTTTAAATTGTTGAACTATTCCTTCTGAAGAAGTCTGTAGAGAAGTTTAGAATTTTAGTTGTAAATAAATTGGCTATCTCACTAGTAATGTTTGAATTGTAAAATTATTCATATTCAAGTTAGAATAGTATTTAGTTTTCAAAATAAAAATTTGGGAGAAATTAAGAGTAATAAATACAATAGAGTAGTAAATTGTATGGGATCATTGAATTTTATACTCTCAGCTGTGCTTTATTATTTAAACAAAAGGCATTTTCAATGAGGATAGAGTCCTTCTTCTGGCTTGGTGACATCACATCGCAGAGATTTGCTTCTCTTCAAGTTGCTCAGTTCTTCCTCCGCTACATTCAGTAGAATTTATGGGGAATGTGGTTGTTAAACATATAAAATTATGTTGTCCTTTATGGTAGCCACTTAGCCATATGTAGTGAGCAGGAACTTGAAATGAGTATCAGATTAGTATGACTGAGAAACTGAATTTTTTATTTTCTGTTTTTTTATTAAATTAAAGTAAACTTGAAGCTAAATACTTTCCTGTTAAGCAAAACTGTTATCTTTGTGAAACTACATTTTAATTTAAACCGCTGAAAGTTTAGCATCTGAATTGAAATGTACTCTAAGTATAAAATGGATACCAAATTTTCAAAGATTTAATGCCAAACAGTAAAATATCACATTAACAATTTTTGTATATTATTACATGTTGCAATGATAATATTTTTGATACATTGGGTTAAGTAAAATATACTGTTAAAATTTATTTCACCTTTTTTCTTTCTTTGTTTTCTCTAGCCACTAGAAAATTTAAAATGAAACTTATGGCATTCATTCCATTTCTGTTAGACAATGCTGGTATAGAGAGATGGCTGAATAAAAAATCCAACACTGAGAAGTAAATGCAAGCCTCAGATAAGTCAAATCAGGCTTAGAATGTGACCTGGGAGAGCAAGGGTAGCTTGTGGCAGAAGGGAACAAAAGTTGTCTGCTCTTACAGATTCTACTTCACTGTAGAGTTGTCTTAGCAGCTAGTGTATAAAACTGTCTTTTAGCTAGAGTGCTACTGACAGCTTTACCTAACCTGTAATAGCTTAGGTTTTCCCAATTCACTTGAGTATTGGGAAACTTTTGATGATACTGTATCTCTCATGCTTTGGAAAAGAAACTGGAAATTTATTAAACCAGAAGAGTGATTCTCACAGTGCTAGAACCAACATCATCAGCATCAGCTGGCAATCTTACTACAAATACAAATTCTCCAGTCCCACTCCAGATCTACTGAATCAGAAACTCTGGGAATGGGGATCAGAAATCTCTGAAGTAAGCCCCTCAGATGATTCTGGTGCACTAAGATTGTGAACCCCTGGAATATAATATTCTTGTATTGGAATATAATATTCTTGCTAACTGATGAATAAAATTCACTAAAGTAGGCTGGGATATCAGTAAGTCAGCAGGTATTTAGTGAATAACTAACTAAAAGGCCATAATTAAGCACTGAGGCTGTAAAGAACTCGTGAAAGTACAATCATGTCTCCCTCTTCCAACAGCTTCTTGTATTAAATCATCAGTCTTCAGGAAGACCTCTGCATAGGGATTTTCCTGGTTTACTATTTAGTTATCAGTTGCCTTAATGGATTTTACTGCTTACCATTTCTCAAACAACTCCTGGTTTATTGTGATGTAAGTGAGTCTAATCAACCACAATGCTTTTGCTTTTATAGTGTACACAGAAGAATTGCTGAATGGGATAATAGGCTAGTTTTAAGGCACTAAGGCACTCCAGTGTGCTTCCATTTTGATGAAAAGCGATTGTGTTGCTTTTTGAAAATGTCAGAATGATTATGTAACTTTTATGGTGCTAAATTATTTTGGATGTGACATTCTTGGTAAGGAAAAAAGGGTGCTTCAAGAAATTACTTCAGAATCTGACTAATTTTTTATTCCAGTTTTGCTTGTGTAAATTAAAAAGAATTACTTTTTTTGCCATCCCTGCTGTTAATTTTAGCACTTTCGATTTTTACATTTAAATACTTAAGAAGGGAAAGCTTATCTATTTTGTTTTCTAAATTCCCAATAATGCACTTTCTCCTTATTGTTCATTTACTTTTTTGGATGGTTTTATTCAAGTCTATAGAATATTGTGCACCTGTTTTCTAAACATATCTACCACTTTCAAGTTAGTTCCAAATATATCAAAATGAATTTTTCCTTCTTTTAAAAATGGGCAACCTTTTTCTCAGTCCCCACATAAACCTAAATACGGACTTAAAGAAATAACACATGAATTTTACATTAAATTGTAAAATAAAAAGTCAATATATGCATGTACTACTTGAGTACATTTTCCCTTTGTTACAAAGAGAAAATCCAGCAAGAAAGCTCTGTTAACTATTGTCAACCCTAAAGCCTCCTTTTCCAAACACTACCCTAAACACATAAGACAGAATTTTTAAATAAACAGGACAAGCATACAAGGACACAGGATTACCTTCACCACTCTAAAGCTAGGCATTCTTCAAAGAGTTTTAACCATCGTGAAGGTATCAAAGGCCTAGCACTTTGGCAGGCAACATCCATGTCAACATTGCTGACTGTTGTATTTTATAATCTAAAGCATAGCAATAATAAAAGCCATTGTAGCTTTTGTCTTCATTAGTGTTAACAAGGGCTCTTCTTGTTCGTGTGCATGACTAATGCCTTCTCAAAAATGTAGTCAATTTTTGAGAAGTCCAATGCTCTAGTCCATGCTCTAGTCCATTTTGAGTGGGTAAAAGAGAAATACTATTCTTTACCATGGCAGGTGGGCTTAAATGCTTCAAAGGGCACTTAATGGAGTGTTTGGAATCAGGGCTTGAGGTATCCTGGTGTCAAACTGTTTTAATCAGAGTTTTGAAGATGATAGGTAAAAACGAACAAACTAATTAACATAGGTGATAATAGCATGTCCAGTAAAAATTTTAAAAACACTAATGCTATATGTGACTTTCAGTAAAATGATCTGGCAAAGCCCTAGGCAAGCTGTTTACTTTCATTTTCTACAATGCTGCACCTGGTCATTTTTCTCAACTTGTTTAAGTTGTTCCACCAACAGTCCTTCTTTCGTCTATTCAGAGGGTTCAGTGTATGGCCCCAGGCTCTTGCCATTGTATGTTATGGTGATGGGTGGGTAAGAGATCTGTTTCTCTCATAAAAGATAAAATATGTAGATTTATATTTTCTTGCATTTGAAGGCTTTGAGTTGGTTCCCTCCATTCTGAGTAGTTATTTATAGTGTATTTGTACACATGCATATAGATATGTGTGTGTGTATATACACACATGTGTGAAACAAAGTATTTTATGTTTATAATACAAAGCCCCTTCTCTTACACGTAGATAAACACTGGTAGTACAGAAATACAGAAAAGGCAAATGTATAATTGATGATGCCCCAGACTTTCTAAGGCTTTGAAATGAAAACCAGACACACAAAACTGTTTTACCAAAAATGAAAATATCCTCTTGTATGGCGGCAGTTTGTTCCAGCTGCATCTGTGCTTTGCTGTGATTCACAAATTGGTTGAAATTTGGCTCTTGGCATACTTTTAGCCTCAAAATGTATAAGTATTCTAGGGAAAATAAGGGACTTGCCCATTTATGTACTCTTACATCTGATTTGAGATGAATTTTAATTTTATGAATATAAGATAATTCTTTTTGAATAGGACTATTTGATTAAATAAGAAAGATTACTTATAACTATTTACAGTGACACACAAAACAGTCTTTTAGGGGCTTCCCTGGTGGCGCAGTGGTTGACAGTCCGCCTGCCGATGCAGGGGACACGGGTTCGTGCCCCGATCTGGGAAGATCCCACATGCCGCGGAGCGGCTAGGCCCGTGAGCCATGGCCGCTGAGCCTGCGCGTTCGGAGCCTGTGCTCCGCAACGGGAGAGGCCACAACAGTGAGAGGCCCGCGTACCGCCAAAAAAAAAAAAACCAGTTTTCTAAATATTTAAGATCTGGGTTATAATGATTGATATATTGGTGTTTACCTAATCTTTAAAAAAATACTAATTCATTGATTATGACATGCTGCATGTCATTCCACAAGGAATATATAACCACTTTAGCAAAAATGTATGTAGTTCAATAATAAAATATTTTTTTCCAAAAATGAAAACAGGAACTCACTTTTTTCCAAAAATTAAATGGAAAATTTATGGAGAAAAAAATAATACATAGACCATTCAGACCCCTCAACTGCTATATTTGAGCACAGATTTTGGCACTGAATTTCTTGACGGCTTAAGAAAAATGTAGAAAGGGCCAGTTAAAAAGGAGAAAACATCTGTTTCTCAGGGAAGCAAAGCTCTCCCTATTACTTAAAAAATAAAAGATATTTCCTCAGTGGGTTTTCACCCAGAGGGTCTTTGGTAATAGATATATAACTAACTTTGCTCAGATACCACCCAACAGCAAACCTGGTGAAAGAGCTCATTTCTTTTAGGGTCCATGGATGAAAATCATCAACAATGCATTAACAGTCAACTTGTTTTATTTCAAGGACAAAACTGAGAATTTCTAGCAAGAATATCTTTCAGAATCTTCTGTTATTCCCATTTCTTTCTGTTTTATTTTTGTTGAATTAGAGTCAATTTAAAATTCTTTTTTTTTTTTTGCGGTATGCGGGCCTCTCACTGTTGTGGCCTCTCCTGTTGCGGAGCACCGGCTCCGGACGCGCAGGCTCAGCGGCCATGGCTCACGGGCCCAGCCGCTCCGCGGCATGTGGGATCCTCCCGGACCGGGGCACGAACCCGCGTCCTCTGCATCAGCAGGCGGACTCTCAACTACTGCGCCACCAGGGAAGCCCTAAAATTCTTTTATCTGCCGTAATTTGAGATACCGAATCCTCTGTCGTGTAGGAATCAGATTTTTTTTTAGATAAGAAAAGCAAACCAAGAATATCGACTATTATTGAAAAACTAAAAGATTACAAGTGTTTTCAATGACGTGGAGAAATTGGAACCCTTGTGCACTGTTGGTGGGAATATAAAATGGAAAACAGTACGGCGGTTCCTCAAAAAACTAAAAATATAACTACATGTGATCCAGTAATCCCACTTCTAGGTATTCATCTAAAATCATTGAAATCAAGAACTCGAAGAGACATTCACATTCCCATGTTCACTGCAGCATCATTCACTATAGCCAAGATATGGAAAACCCTAAATGTCCATCAACAGACGAATGGATAAAGAAAAATGTAGTATATACATACAATGGGCTATTATTCAGCCTTTAAAAAGAAGGAAATCCTGCATTATGTAACAACATGAACTGAGCTTGAGGAAATAATGCTAAGTGAAATAAGCCAGTCAGAGAAAGACAAAGACTGTGTGATTCTACCTAGATGTCTTAAATAGTCAAACTCATAGAAACAGAGAGTAGAATGGTGGTTACCAAGGGCTGGGCAGGGAGAGGGAAATGGGGAGTTGCTATTTGAGGGGTGTAAAGTTTCAGTTATGCAAGATGAGTAAGTTCTAGAGATCCACTGTACAGCATCGCGCCTATAGCTAGCAGTACTGTGTTGTGCCCTTAACTTTTTTTTTTTATCTCACGGATTTTTCTTCTTCTTTTTTAAATTGGAGTATAGTTACTTTACAGTGTTGTGTTAGTTTCTGCTGTACTGCATTTAACATTTTTGAGGATAGATTTCATATTAAATGTTTTTACTACAATTAAAAAAGTAAAGAGTGTATCAGTATTAATCCTAAATAACCATTCAGAGTTTGTCTACAAGTGTTGCACCATTGAGTAGCAGATCCAAGACACATGGCCTGTTAGATGAAACATGATGTCTGTTCTCCCACAGCAACTCTGTAATTACTGTTTACATTTCTATCTCCGTTGTTGAATCTCGAGCTCCTTATGGGTGGGAACCACTTTTCATTCACAGTGCAGTGCCTAGCACATATTAAGCACTTGATAAGAAAAAAAAGAATACAAAGATTGTTATAGCTCTTCCATCAACACATTCTATGGGACATTTTTCTATTTTTGAATCTTAAAAATTATATTAAGACAACACTTAAAAAAAAGAAGGATTTATTCATATTGCCTATTTTTTAAGGACGTGACAGAATTAAATATGGACATGAGGGGTTCGATGTATATTGTTGATTACTTTGATTTGAGCCCAGATTTCAACTACTATGCATTTGGAGTAGATCTGTCATTATATTCCTATACCAGAGAAACAAAAAATTCTTAGAAAATAAATCCTAGAAGTTTATTCAAGATTTTACCACACAACATGTAGAATGTGCAATGAAGCCTTGGAAATACCCATGTATCATTTTCTAAAATTCATGTGTCTCTTTGAGAATCTTACCGTACTAATACCAATTACAATGCAAATGAAAGCTTTGGCAAAAATTAGCTTGTTCGAATTTTTTTTTTCGAAGGTGTTAGCTCTACAATACTCCAGCAATTCTCTGGGATAGCAAATCCGCAGGGGAATAAAAAGTAAAATTTAAAAAGCCATAGGGCCAACCACTTTCATTTTCTGGTTAAAATACTGTTCCTAGAAAGGAAGTTTCTAGTAAGGAAAATGGAAAAGTGCTGTAAACTATACCTATATCTATATATAGTGTATGTAGGGGCACAAGGGAACAAAGCTTTTTACCTTTTTCATTTACTGAAGGAAGATAAATTTATATATTTTTAAAGTTTGCTTGAAGGCACATTATAAATAGTATTATTATTCTTGTCACTATTCACACTATTCTTTATCAACTAGGAAAAAAGATCAAAATTAGTCTCCCATTTAATTCAGAAACGGCTTGCTATAGACAGCTACTGAGACAATGGAAACTTCCAGTTCCATAATGTTATACACTTGATTAATTTGCATATGTTCATATTATCTCCCTCTAACCTTTGCTGGATTTCCAGAGCTATAACTTGGCCTGTACATCTAGTTACTAGCCTTAGTGTAGTTAGGCCCTGCCTCAGGCAAAATGGCGAACTTACTTCTTGTGCTCAGGACTCTGCTAAGGACTTCCTGTGGGTCAGAGCTGCCAACTGTGCTATCACATTTAAAGATCTGCATTGACAATTTCGTTCCTATACCTTTAACATTTAGGTCACAGATCAGGGGTTTGCAAACAACGGCCCATGTGTAAGAATCTCTCAGTTTGCTTTCCTTCTGTTCTTGATGCTGTTTTGTTTGAATGCCTTTGTGTCTATTTTGCTATAACCTCAGTCCAAGCAGTTTCTGTTTTCAGTTCCAACCCATTACACACATTGATAATAATCATTTGGACCCTGAAGATGCGTTAGCTCTTCATCCCTATGAAAGCTCTTGTTCTCTCCTGAGTAAAGTTAGACTTCTCTGTCCAAATAAGAAATGTAAATATTCCAGTAACTACCAATGAATGGATCAGTTCTCTTAGGTAGTTTGTGTGTTTCCAGCAGGAATCACCAATGTCATAATCTAGGGATACTAAATAGATTATTTACCCTGATCAAGGTTATTGGCTTGACAGAGCATCGTGGTGGCAAGATTTCTGAGACCAGATCCAAGTGTAGTGAGAGACTATAGTTATTGGTGGCCACAGACTGTTGGAGATTAGGGTTTATCAACTTTTATAGTTCCAGTAGATGAGAATTTACTTTATTATGCTTTATAATTATGTACTTATCATATTGCCCCACCATTCTTCAACGAGATTGTAACTCACTAGGTGTGTATGCAACCAGATTATCTAAGTATCCTTGTGGCACCCATCTTAGAGCTTTACTCATGGAAAGCTACCTATATAATTGGAATGAAATTAAGCTAGGTCAGAGAAGGAGATGTTTCTTGACCCTCTATCTGCTGCTGCAACTTTACCTACAAAGGGATTCCAAATTTAAAAATAAAACAGTATTAAGCAAAAAACATTCTTAAAAAATTTCTGAGTATTGACTATCAAACATGAACACAGCGTATTTTATTGAAGCTACAGCGCTCTTCCAGATGCCCTGCAGTTGCTAGTGCATAGGAACTGTGGCTTGTTAAATGTTCACATATGCATTATACTAAGCACAATACAGAATATGGTATATGTAGCTGCTACTGCCTAGGAACCACAAGTAGTACCTGTCCTCGGAAACATTTTTCTGATAATAAGAGATGTGAAATACTATCACGTATTTTACATTATCTAAGACAAGCTGGGTAGTGTATGACCATAGATCAGTTGTATTACCTGGATTACATGAGGAGAAAACCTCTAAATTTGCTATCATTAGGAACTCTTGAGCCCACTTAGCTCACTGGGGTAGATGTTTGAGCATCTCATTGGACAAACTGTTGGCATCCCAATGGGCTCTGGTTCACTCCGTATCAGTGGGCAATTCTTGTCAGTTGTTGGCTTGCAGCCTATTATGTGCTGCGCTCCTTCCTGGCACCCTATGTACATTATCACATTCAGTCCTCTCAAGAACCCTTTCAGGTTCATATTGTTATACCCATATTACAGATGAGAAAACTAAGGTTTCAAAAGATTAAATAATTTTCCCAGTGTCATGAAGCTGATCAGTGTAGTTATGAGATTCAGACTCAGGCTTCTCTGATTCCAGTGCCCATGCTCTTTCTTTGTTGTCATTCGTGGTGTACAGAAACAACTTTTCATTTAAGCAAAACATAGATGCTATTGGTGTGAATAAACTTATTGTAGAATTTCAAATTTCCTGTTTGTTTGTTCCTTGGGCCTGACTGTGCTTGTCTTCAGATTTATTTTCTGAGGCAGCATTCTTACTCTGTGCTCTTCGTTGTTTCTTCTTTTTACTCAGTCTTCCTTTCACTTCACAGAAGTAAAACAGCCAATATCTGCCTGTGATCCTGTGCACAGAGCACGTGCATGACCCTGTGCTCTTAGACTTGCTCACAGGAGGGACCCAGGATGCTTTCCTCTCTCACTGTAAAAATGGAACCGGTCAGAGCAAGGTGTCCACAATTATTGTCATAAATTGTTTATGAATCCCACAGACGTACACTCCTATTCTGGGCATGTCTCAAGATAAGATAAAGAGAAATTGTCCCTGTTCTACAGAGGAGGTTTCGTGATGTTTCTCAGTATGACTAGAAGAGCCCTCAGTGTCAGAATCTTTATAGACAAGGACCTCCTTCACTGCTTCCTTGCTATTCTTCTCATGTACTAGATTTGCACTCGTAAATTTTCAGAGCTAATAGTCAGTGGATATCAAAGTGTGGGTCCTGAAGACAGAACTCAAGAGCTGTAAGGAGCCAGTAGTGAGGGATTGTCCTCAGGACAGACTTCACCCTGCTTTAACCAGAGGAGCTCCATCTGAGGGCGATGTCCTTTGAAAACAAGAGTGTCCCTGGAACAAAAAAAAAGAAATCTGAACCACACTGGTGTAGTCTAGATTCCTCATAATTGTTGCTGCCTCCTCTTTCTCTATCTTCTCTCTCCCCCTTCACCACCAGACTCTCCCACAAGTATAAAGTTTTAACCACTTTCCTTCCAGTTTACCCACTAAATTCTGTAATGACGAAAAAGATCTTAATAGAACGTGATTATGTTATCAAATTACTGAATCATATAACATTAAATCATTGACAATATACAAGGCAAACCTTAATCTACAACTAATTAATGAGTCCCTTTATATCTATGAAATGAGTTAACTGAGAATATAGATTTTGTGCTTACTTATTCACTTTAATGATATTAAAAACTAAAGCATGGGGCTTCCCTGGTAGTTCAGTGGTTAGGAATCCACCTGCCAATGCAGGGGACACGGGTTCAAGCCCTGGTCCGGGAAGATCCCACATGCTGTGGAGCAACTAAGCCTGTACGCCACAGCTACTGAGCCCACATGCCACAACTACTGAAGCCCGCCCGCCTAGAGCCCTCTGCTCCGCAACAAGAGAAGCCACTGCAATGAGAAGCCCACGCACCACAACTAAGAGTAGCCCCCGCTCACCACAACTAGAGAAAGCCCGCACGCATCAATGAAGAGGCAAGGCAGCCAAAAATAAATAAATAATTAAAAACAAAAACTAGGGCTTCCCTGGTGGCGCAGTGGTTGAGAATCTGCCTGCCAATGCAGGGGACACGGGTTCTAGCCCTGGTCTGGGAGGATCCCACATGCTGCGGAGCAACTGGGCCTGTGAGCCACAATTACTGAGCCTGCATGTCTGGAGCCTGTGCTCCGCAACAAGAGAGGCCGCCACAGTGAGAGGCCCGCGCACCGCGATGAAGAGTGGCCCCTGCTCGCCGCAACTGGAGAAAGCCCTCGCACAGAAATGAAGACCCAACACAGCCAAAAATAAATAAATGAATAAATTAAAAAAACAAAACAAACAAAAAAACCCCCCAAAACTCACAGCTCTCACGGTGTGCGTTTAAAAAAAAAAAAAAACTAAAGGTAAAAAAAACTAAAGCACGTTCTTAACTAACTGGGCAAAATAGTTGAGTGTGATGAATAGCTTAAAAAGAAAAAAAAAAAAGTGTAATTTCACTAACTCTGATATGTATTTTACTCAAGGTCATGAATCAGAACTTTTAAAACTATTAGAACTGCAGGATATCAAGAAATAAAATTAATGTGTTTTATACATATTAATAAGGTCATTTTTTCAATGTCAAATTCTTCTAGGACCTAAACCATATTATAGTTTGAAGTTAGGCTTCCTTTTTGGAAGGCATTATTATGTATTAATAATAGGAACACGTAAATGGTACAATAAAAATTGGTTTGCTAAGCCTAATTAGTAGGTTGACTTTGGGCAATTCACTCCAGTGAAATCTTTCTGAGACTCTGTTTTTCCATATGGGCAGTAGAAGTAGGCTTAAGAGTACATGTGTACTAAAGAACATATGTATGAGAGAAAAAGACAGTAAACATAACAGGACGGTGGTTGTTAAATACTTGTGGAGATTATTCTGGCAGTTAAAATATGAGTACCACAGTGAATGTATAGAACCACAGCTCTAATCTTTTCTCCAGTGTCTCTCAGATCTTTTTCCAGCCCGGCACTGAGTGGAATTGTGTTTGAGGAGGGGAAATGTGATACTATCTGCAGTGTACCTGTTCTTTATGGGCAGGAACAGGGAGTGATTTTACATGCACAGACACCAGGTACATGATTCATCTGAGTTAGTCGCTGGTACATAAGTGGTCAAATTCTTCCTTCTTTCCTTCCTTTCTCTCTCTCTTTCTTCCTTTCCTTCTTTCTACTAGCTAGCTAGATAGCTCTCCATCCATCTATCTTTACTTCTTTATTTTACCATAGAATTTCCATCCGATATGAAAACTAAAAATTTTTAGATTTCCAGAAGTATGCCTGAAAAATTCTGAGATGAGAAACAAGTAAATTTTGTTTTAATAATTCAGCTTAAAAAGTTGAACATCTAGATAATACTCAAAGTTACAGTTCATGCTTGGTAAATTCAAGTGCACTTATGTTGGACAGTAGCTTATATTCAGAATGTTTGCTTAAAATGAAAACATTGTTCAAAAATACTTTATTTTAAATATACTTAAATTTTTGAACGTATTTTCAAAGGTGTCATATAATATTTATTTATTCAAATAATCTATAAAACCATGTAGGTTTTTGAACTTGTTTTGTTTTTAATAGACGTATGAGAGCTCTGAAGCCACACTCCTAGGGTTCAAATCCTGGCTCTGTGGCTTCTTCCTCATGTGCCCCTGGGCAGGTGACTTAGCTCTGTGCCTATTTCCTTGTGTATAGAATGGGGTAATAGTACCTACCTGCTGGCGTCGTATAGTAAGGAAGAGTTGATGTGTGTCAAGGTCAAAACACAGTGCCTGGCAAATAATATACTCTGTGAGTGTTGACTCATATTACTTGTCTCAACAGAGGTTTTCAGAACCATTAAAAATGGAAGTTCATTAAATAATTGGAAAATTAATAGCCCAATAAGTGTGGTGCAGTCACAATTCAGTGCCCACTCTCGGGGGGTTCTAAGCAGCCCTGGTTTCAGATTCTTTCCTGAAAAAGTTGTCCCAAAAAACCAGAACAACCCAAACAATGGACAAGCAAAAGCAACAATGAAAACAGAAGTCCTGCCTACTCCCCAACTCCCACAAAACAAAAACAAAAACAGAAAACTCCCCATGCACCCTCAGTAGAGAGTAGTAATAAAAATCAGAAGAAATGAAAATCCAAAATGCAGAAAAGGTTTCCTTTTTACCCCACTTGCTTGAATGTCTAAAGCAAGTTAGATCGGTTTTACTTTTTTTAGTTGAAGTGTAGTTAGTTGATTTACAATATTGTGTTAGTTTCAGGTGTACAGCAAAATGATTCAGTTATATATATGTTTTTTTCAGATTATTTTCCATTATAGGTTATTACAAGATATTGAATATTATTCCCTGTGCTATACAGCAAATCCTTGTTGCTTATCTCTTTTATGTAGTTTGTACCCGTGACTCCTATACTCCTAATTTATTGCTCCCCTCTTCCCTTTCCTCTTTGGTAACCATAAGCTCATTTTCTATGTCTGTGAGTCTGTTTCTGTTTTGTATATAGATTCATTTGTACTATTTTTTACATTCCATATATAAATGATATCATATAATATTTGTCTTCGTCTGACTCACTTCACTTAGTATGGTATTCTCTAGGTCCATCTATGTTGCTGCAAATGGCAATATTTCACTATTTTTTATGGCTGAGTAATATTCCATTGTATCTATACCACATCTTTTTAAACCAGTCATCTGTTGATGGGCACTCGAGTTGTTTCCATGTCCTGGCTATTGTAAATAGTGCTGCAATGAACACTGGGGTACATGTATCTTTTTGAATTAGAGTTTTCATCTTTTCCAGTTATATGCCCTTTTCTGGATAAATCCTGGAATGGGATTTCTGGATCGTATGGTAGCTCTGTTTTTAGTTTTTTAAGGAACCTCCATACTGTTTTCCATAGTGGTTTCACCAATTTACATTCCCACCAACAGTGTAGGAGGGTTCCCTTTTCTCTGCACCCTCTCCAGCATTTATTATTTGTAGACTTTTGATGATAGCCATTCTGACTGGTGTGAGGTGATACCTCATTGTGGTTTTGATTTGTGTTTCTCTAATAATTAGTGATGTTACGCATCTTTCCATGTGCTTGTTGTCCATCTGTATGTCTTCTTTGGAGAAATGTCTATTTAGGTCTTCTGCCCATTTTTTGATTGAGTTGTTTGTTTTTTTGATGTTGAGTTGTAAGAGCTGTTTGTACATTTTGGAAATTAACTCCTTGTCAGTTACATCGTTCTCAAACATTTTCTCCCATTCCATAGACTTTTTGTTTTGTTGATGGTTTCCTTTTAAAGCAAATTAAATTTAAGTGACTGCAAAAAACTGCAAAGAAGAATGTCAGGATATCTAACTAAAGCATATTATGATCATAAGTCAATAAGTCAGTGAAATGTTGAAAAACTTTTGATATAAATTACTAAGTGGTGGTGATATACTAAAAATAACTATATTAAGCAAGAGCAATAATGATAGAATAAGAAGTTAATAGAAAAGAAAGGGTTTTATTAAAGTATTACATTTAAGACCATTAATCTTAAGCATGGACATTGCCAACTGGTATATTTATCTCCAGCTAAATGTGATTCATGGCTGTTAAAAAGACTGACTTTCTTGACTTATGCTGTTTCATGACAAGCTAATATTTTCTTTCAAAAGCGAAATATATGTATGAATGACAATATTTGAGGCTCATTTAAAAAATCAGGAAATAGTACAGACTCTTTACATAGCAGGGCTGTCCTTATTGGGCCCATGTCAGCTCTTACTCACAAATCGTGAGCACCAGTTGGAAGAGATCTAGGAGACAGTGACTCTCTTTTAAACAAACTTACCAGCTTTCTCCCTGCCCCATTCCTCCCCTTGAGAGCTGGTTAACACTGTGGAGGTTAACTGCAAGTTAAAAAGCATTTTCCCCCACTGGTCCAGACTTTATTCTAAATGAAAACCTTCTGAAATATTACCGTGGGTTACATGGAGCAACTTTATCAAAGATGTTTTTTTTCCTTTAAGTATTTGCTGAAATTTTCCAAAACAATAATGTATCCCACCTAGTATTACTTTCTGAAATCTTTAGGAAAGGAAGTGAACTAATGCTTATTGACTGTCTGACTGCGTTCGATCCTCACTGCAATCCTGGGGGTAAGGTGATCTGGCTGCTGTTTTTGTGGATGAGGACAGAGAAGCTCAGAGAGTCGTTTGCCCAGTGTTGCCAAGTTTCCAAGGGGTGGATGTGGAGTCCTCTGGCTTAAGTTCTTTCCACTCCTTAATGGAATTAGAAAGGAAACTTAAATACAATTTAGCACAAAACCACTCAACTAGAAGTCAATTCTTTACTGCTCCAGTCAGTGTCTATATAATTGATGAGAGGAGAATTAGCACATCTCTGGTAAGGGTTAAGTGAGAAATAAATAAATATTGGGGTCAGTAGTGTTATTTCCACACCTAACATTACAGAGATTGAAGGAAGGAACGCTAATTTGTAGTCAATATGCCAGGGCCCACGTAGTAGTTCTGCCACTCACTGGCGCTAAGAATATGTGCAAATTACTTACTCTCGGAACGTCCATATTCTGTAAAGCTAGACCACAGGGTGATTAGGAGAATTAAGAAAACAGCATAATAGAGAATCTGTGACATACATTAACTCAGTAAATCATTGTTGGCTTTGGATCAATAGTATCAAGTAACATGTCTTTTTTTTTTTTAATCTTTAATTTGTTGAAGACTTCCATTCTTATACAGACATTCTGCATTTCTCAAAATCCAAACACTGGATTGTAGAAACAATGTAAATTCAGATTAAATGGGAATTTTGCTTGAAAAAAATCAAGGGAATTCCTTGCATCTATTTTTTTTCAAAGTGTACCTACACATCGTTTACTCAGACTTACCAGTTATTAGCTCTTTGAGCTGCAACTTGAATGCACTCAATACGTTTAGAAAGGAGAAACTCTGAAGTCTGGATTCACTGATGAATACATCAGACATTCGTTTACACTGCAAACTGAAACATGCAGAAAGATTCTCGTTAATGTGGGTATCTGATGTTCTGAGCTGTGGTATTAAAGTATAAAAACTTCGCTGAGTTTTAATGACAACACCCTTTTGTATTCATCATCTTAGAGATGTCACCTTTAGGGGATACAGCTAAGAGGGTTTGTAAAATAAATTTAAAAGAGGATATTTGTCCAATCTAGTCTCACATTGTCTTTCCTTCAGAGTGTTTGCTGAGGCATCACATTGGCAAATACATCTCTGTCAACATCTGCTTTCATTTTCCAAACTGACAGCATGCGGAAGCAGAATTTGGGATTAGATGTTATTCTAAAACCTTGGATCAGGCTATAAAACCGCATTCCGTCTGCTGCAGAAAAGCCTTTCTGAAAACATCTCAAAACATTGTTGGCCTGAGCCAAACATGTCCTGCAAAGTACTTAAGTTTACTTTACAGATTTTCCCAAACTTGCTGATAATTAGCTAAATTAATGAGATGTCGAACAAGTGGACAGTTTTCTGTAGATGGACCGGATTGGGGCAAGTCCAGGCAAGGGAGCAGAGTCACTAATGACTGTTATGGGATAAAGAATTTATCGTAAAAATTAGGCCTTCCACAATTGTAGAAGGAACTGTGGAAGTGAAGGTCAGAAAGGATAGTTGAATTATCAGAGAAACGATCAGTCTGAGAAAACATGTACTTCCAGTTACCACGTTGGACTGCCAAGGGCAAGCTGGGGAGGGAGTTTGTAGGCACTTATTACCTCTGGTAAGTTACCACCTCTGTGGCTTCACAGTGAAGCGCTTGGTGGTGGCCCTGACCACTGCTGGATAACAGGATCAACGACCAAGAAGATGCTAGATGGGGAGTGGAGGAGAGTTAGGACAGGCTGAAACCTGCCTGGTATCTCTGCACCTGTCTATCATGGCATCTGACGATGACGACCCTCACAGAGTAATGACTGCTGGACTGCTCCACTTCTGCCTTCCAGGTCTCACATACAGAGAGGAGCTTTGGGAAACACGGTTTCTAGCTTAACGATATACACAGTACAAACCATGACATGCTCCAGAATCCACGCTATGGATGCCCATTCCATTGCTGGCTTTGGTGAGGGACGTTTAGTCTCCTTTTGAAGCTGTTTGACTTCATTCTGTTCTCAGAATAATGCAGCAGAAACCCTTGGAACCATTGATTTTCTGCTTGGATGTTTTCTTCATTTAACCTCTCCAGTGGCTTTCTGTTTCTTCCTCAGTGGTTAATCTAAAGACCTTAAAATGACCTAAAAGCTTTTGAAGCTTGGACTCCCCATGTCCTTTCTGACCTTATCCCCCAGGCTTCTCTGTCCCCTCCCTCATTCCAGCCACCCTGGCCCCCTCATGTTTCCTTGAAAATGTCAGACCTTCTCCTGCTTTAGTGCCTGTGCACTTGCTGTTCCTGAAATGCTTTTCTACAAAATAGCCACATGACTCATTCCATCACCTCTTTCTGGTCTTTCTTCAAATATCAACTTCTCAGAAAAGCTTTTCATGACTATTTTATTTAAAACTGTACCCCTAACTCCCTATATATCTTTCCTGGTCTATTTTTTTCCTCTGTCCTTTTCATTATTTAACAGACTATTTATATTCCATACGTATTTCGTGCGCTATCTTTTCACCTGCACGAGAATGTAAGCTCCATGAGGGCAGAAATTTGTGTCTGTTTTCTTTACTGCTGTGCTTGGCACTTGATGAGCAGATAAGTCAGTAGGAACCCCACAAGTATTTGTTGAATATATTCAGTGAAATAATTAGAGTCACAAAATTGTTTGGTCTGTTCATAAGGATTGTGAGGGGCTTTGTGTTTTGAATGCAAGGGGTAATTTTAAATGCCATATTTCAAAATTACTTACACTGGAAATATCTAAATTCCAGTTAGTTTTTCATTCTGACTTTTTATTCCACTGATGATGAGACTTGCAACATGAAGGAATATTTGTTGAATTTACCTACCTATCTAAATTTCTACCTTTGTGACAGCAAATCACAAAAGGATTTTCTCAGCCCTGGTAAGAAGTTTGCTCTCCTCTCAAAGCCCTGAATTAGTCACTTTTCTAAGTGATCCCCCTGAAATCTAAAAGACTTGAGCTTAGAGACTTAAGGGAAGGACAATTCAAAACCAACTGTCTAGATTTCCCACATTTGACTAATCGTTAGGGAAATCATGATCAAAAAGAGCTTTTGAAAAAATTATATAACTAAATCCAGAAACACCTTTACTTATTATGCCACTGCTCTCATCACTTCCACTACTTCTTTCATTTTTTCTACTTTCAGTCCAATTTTTATCTTCCTCATTCTCTTCTGCCACAGTTAGTTGCTTCCATTTTCCTAGTCATGAGCATATGCATAAATAATACTAAGAGTTAATCAATTAACATATGGGTTTAGTTAATAAACATAAGGACTTAATAATATGTGAATAAGAATTAACAACCCAAATTCACTTTCTTGCTTTACCATTTACTGCAGCCTAACATTCTGAGAACTTTATTTCTCTGAGTCTCATCTGTTTAAATAACAATAGATAATAATAGATTCTATCTTTATGAGGATTAGATGAGTGAATACACATAAGACATTTAGCACAATGCTGAAGACATAGCACACATTAAATCCATGTTACCATCAATGTTCAAATTATCAATATTGAATTATCAATATTTCAAAATTATAGATTATGTGTATAAATGGGCATGTTTGGATATATAAACATATGACATAATCTCTATTGAATTTCTCTTAAATTAATTAGACAGTGACGGTAATGGAACATATAAATCATCACATCAGTTTATTACAGTCGTTATATATGACAATTAGCTGTTCTAACAGCTATTTCTCTTGAGAAGGAATCAAATCATTAATTCAAGGCAGTGCACTTTTCAAATTGTGTATTTATGTTTAATAACTAGTTGAAATAATGTCTTCTGCAGGAAATACCATTCTTAGAAACACATTCTGTCCTCAAATTTGTAAGTTTGGAACTCTAAAACCTTTTATAAGGGCATAAGTTTGGAAAAGAAGCCATGTTTTCCATGCTTGGGAAAAAGTGAGTTCAATTAGGATAAGGGTGTAGATAAAAATTAGGATAAGGGTTTTACAGAGTCTGAAAGTTGTGTTTGGATATTGTCACAAAACTTAGGGTACTAGTGTTTTATTTTTATTTCATCTCAACATGTTACTATTTTCCGCCCTTATGACTCAGTGACTCTTTCTAGGTGTTCAATGTACAACTACCCTAGCAGTAGCACAATGCGTCATTTTTTTTTATAGTAATAAAAGGTTAGGGGAAAAAAACCCCTGAAAATCCTTCAGTGGAGAATTTGTTACATAAACAAGGCTCAACTGTACAGTGAAATACTATGCAGCCCTTAAAAAGGATAAGGCAGCTCTTTGTGTACTTAAATGAAAGCATCACTAAAATACGTTATTGTGGAAATGAAACAAGGCACAGAATGGTCTGACTTATAAGCTATGACTTTTGTTGAAGAAAATATTGCTATGGTTATGTCTGTGGAGTATTACTAACTGTTATTATCTCTAAGGGAGGGAAGGGAATTGCTTTTCTAGAAACAAGGAAGGTGGAGAGGGAGACTTATTTTTGCTGCTCCTTATCAAAATGAATTCATAAGACACTGTTTAAATTTTTTTTCCATCTCCTTGGATACATTTATATGGGTAGCACTCTTGATATACTAATCAGCCATACACCAGAAAGAAGGTTTTTATTTAAATTCACGATTGCAAGAGAAGGAAGAAGAAAACAGATGTACACCTAGAGGAAATGAAGGCTGTTGAGAGGAAGAGGGCTTAACAGGACGTATGAGTACAAGGAGAAATTATTTACGGTGCCATTAATTCAGATGTAGAAAGGAAGAAAAGTGACACTAGATTGTGCAGAATTTCTTTGAGAAGGGAGAAGAAACCCTGGGGGAACATAATTGGTTCAGACTGTTTTCTGCCACCAGGTGGCATCATCAACCCAAGACAGTTTGGATGCTATGGGTTACTTACTACAGGTTAGAGGGAGGGTAAAAATGAAATGGCTTTGAGATTAGGAAGTGGAAAGCAGTGTATGAGAAGAAACACGTATGTTTCAGAAGAAATACATATATAACAATTATTCAGAAGAAACACATACGTAACAACTCAGTTCTTACACGGATAGTGCTTCTTATGAAAAAAATCATATTATGTGTGTGTATAAAACTGTTGTTTAAGGTTTGCTTAAAAGCTGTCATTTTCCTTAATGTTAGAATTCATATTATGGCTTTGAAAAATATTTTTCTCCATAAATTTTGTCAGAAAAATCAAACAAAGTGAACTGTTTTATATATTAAAGCAGTTGATATAAGTAAAGAAGATGGCAACAGAGGTTTTGAGTTGCACTGATATTTGAGTTGAATAACCTAGGAAGTTGAACCCTTCAGAAAAAGAAAAAAATATTGGGCTTCTCTCCAAAAAGGTGTCAGACTCATTCGATCAATAACTGACTGAGTAGTAAATGCACATAACCCAGTGGATAAATTTTATATAGTAGACACATGGGTCATGCCTATTTCAGAATACCATCTTAGGCAGTGATGTCTGATAGCAAATATATTAGTTTGAAATATGAATATCAAAAATATCAGTTTTACATGAAGTAAATAAATATGAATTGTATCCATTTATTTTCTATCAACTCCATTTACGTGATTTAATAATTTTAAAAGACCATGTCCTAAAATATATTTTTGATATCTGTTTTATGTAGAAAGGAATCTTGTGAAATTATTTATTCAAGAGTATTCCTGGTTACCTACTCTGCGCCAAGCTCTGTGCATACACTGAAAAAAAGATGACAAAAAAATGTACACAGTCCCAATGCTCATGGTGTATGATTATGAAAAAGTAAAGGATTGGGAGTTAGACCTGACTGATATCCCAACATGTTGTTTGTTAACCTTGTAATGCTGACAAAGCAATTAACTTCTCTAATTCTCCATGTATTCAAAAAATACTTATGAAGGATCTCCCATGTGCCCACTACAGTTTAAGGTGATGGGCAAATGGGAGTGAGTGAATAAAACAGATAAAAAATCCTTGTCCTTAAGGAGCTTACATATCAGCTTCTCCATCAGATAAAAAAGATAATAATAACAATCTCATTGCAATAAAGATTGAATGAAAAAATATAGAGTACTGGGATCAGTTCTAGAAACAAATTGGCTCTCAATAAAGAGCAGTTCTCTTCTCCTTTGGTTTATGGGCCTTTAGGTATTTTTTTCTACAAAGCCTCCTTCTGTGGGAAGGGAGGGTCTCTGTCTTTCCTGTCTTTGTGTTCACCATAGGAACTCAGTGAAAGTTTATCAAACTGTTATTATTTTTATCTGAAGATGTGGTAAGAAATAACACTGGAAAGTTAGACAAGGGACAGAACTTGTCTGATAAACTAAGGAGTCTAAACTCTGTTCTATAAGCAGTGAGGAACCACTGAAGGGGTTTAATCTAAGATGTTAGGAGTTCAGATTTAAGGCTTAGAAAAATAACTATGTCACCAGTTAAAGTCTAGGGAGAAAAGAAGGGAGGCAGGAAAGAAGTTAGGCTTCTGGAGGGGGCAAAGACTGGCAGCTCACACTTAGAATAGTTTTTGTTGACAACGTTCTGGGAGTAGATAATTTTGCTCAGGGACATTTTGTATAATAAGAGAAGATGTGGGCTAAGGGAAGAACCCAAGGGACTATCAAGATGCCACTACAATTTAATTATATAAATGCTTATGGAGCACTTGCTGTGTGCCAGGTACTGTTCCAAGTGCTGGAGAAATAGTGGTGAATGGATGCTTGAAGTTTGTATCCTGGTGGAGGGAGATAATAAACAAAGAAGCACATAAGAACCAGAAGAAAATATCAGTTACTGATTATGCAGAGGGTTGAAACAGGTTGATATGAGAGAGAGTAACTTAGGGATCACTTGGATTAGGTGATCTCTGGGAGATGATGGCTGATGTCTATGCGGCAACAAGAAGCCGGACCTGAGAAAATCAAGAGAAAACCTGCTTTGGGCAGAAGGATATATAGGGGCGAGCAGAAAAGAGAGCTGGTCAAAAGAACTGAGAAGGAGTAGTCAGAGTTATAGAAGGGAAAGGAGTTCAGTTTTGCTGTCTAAGAGGAGGAAGGAAAGAGTCCAAAGAAAGAGTGGTCAGAATTCTTGAATCAGATAAATCAAGTCTGAAAAAGCCCATAGGCTATCAGTTAGATTTATTGATTGGTGGATTTAGGAAGAAGAGAGAAGAGGGTGAGCTAGTATTTATTATCACTCGCAATGTATTTGTAGCTATGTTATTTTACAGTTTATGTAACTGTTTAATCTTCACAATAACAATAATATTACTATGCTCATTTTACAGATGAAAAGACCTAGAAGCAGAGATGTTAAATATATTACCCAAGGTCAGATAGCAAATAAGCTGGTATAAGAACCCAGGTCTGCCTCACTATGAAACCCTCAGTGTCTCCAACACGAGTGGCAGCGAAGGAAGCAAGATTGCAGAATGTGGCGTGGAGGAGTGGGGATTTGGGTAGAGAGAAGATGCATGCTTTGTGTACACAATTCTTTCTTGAAACTTGACCCTGAAAGAAAAGCTAGGGAGTAGGGGCAATGAGTTACCTGACTTGCTGAATTAAATGTTTCGTTAATAATATTTGTATTTTATTTATTCATTTATAAAGAGTGTTGAAGAACAAGTAGAAGTTCTTAGTTTTATTTTATCCTATACCAGACGTTGATATACTACAGTCTGTGGGCCAAATCCAGCCTGCCCTCTGTTTTCTTTAAGTAAAGTTTTATTGGAATATGACGCATTCCCTCATGTGAGTCTGTGGCTCACATTTACATATTATCTACGGCGACTTTTGCACCATATTGATGGAGAGACCGTGTAGCCCCACACAGCCTAAAATAGTTTCTATCTGGTCCTTTCCAGAAAAAACTTTGACTACTCCTATCTTACAGGGAAAAAATAGAGCTGTTGAAAGTTGTTAGCAAATGAAAAGGATTATGTGGAACATATAAAATGGCAAATTATATATATATGTGTGTGTGTGTGTATATATATATATACACACACATATATATAGGCAAGTTAAAATGGTTGTTCACGCAGGATGAATTTGTAGGGAATTATGCCACTATTGCAGGAACAAAGTGATGGGAACTTCGCCTAGGTGGGACTAAGGAGGAAAGGGTAGGAGTGACCTCGGGAACTGATGGAATGCAGGAGTTGAGGGGGAACATCAAAGGCTGATCCAAAGGACCTGGGTGAATGAGTGCAGAAATAAGAAAGTCAAAAAAGGAAACAGTATAGAGGAAGGCGGAGACATTTATTTTAGAAACGTGTAATGCATTAAATGTGGCAGAGTGGGAAGAGCATAGACTTCAGGTCTGAGACCTGCATTCGAGTCCCAGCTTTTCCACTTGTACACATGTGACATGGGGAAAATAACCTTTTCAGGCTGTTTCCTTATCTGTAACATGAGGATAACGGTGCCTGCTCTGGAGGGTTTTGGGGAGGTCAAAATGAGATGCCATGTACTTATTAGCATTGTGCTTGGGACATATTAGTTAATTGTAGCGATAATAAGCAAGTTGTTATATTTCAAAATGCTATTCAAATTAGGCCATCATTACAAGTATTACATTACAGTAAAGGAGATTTCATTTTCATTTGTGTCAAAAGTGAACCTCTAGCTTGACTGTGGCCTATTTCTTCTTCTTATTCAATCATCTCTCTTTATACTTTCTTTCTTAATAGACAGCTAGATAATTTGTCATGTACATGCCCAAGTAGGAAACTTTCTAGCGTAATGTCAATTTCTTTGGCACTGAAGAATAAATTAAAATGATTCATTAGCATTACAGGATTATTTGTTGTAATTGGTATAATTTTAATGGAATTATAGGATGTGATCAGATTATTCTCTTCTGAAACTTTAGTATTCCCACTTCACATTTATTTTTATTTTTAATAAATGCTTCAACCTCACCATTTTTCTTTCTGCAGCTATCCCGGGGCATAATTAGTCTGGTATAGCTACCTGCCTAGTCACCCAAGAATTCCTCCAGATGAATTTTTTTCTTCTCTTTGCCGTTCTACTCCTCACTGATCATTCTGTTTGTTACAATATTACCCATGAATCAAGTAGTGAAATCAAAATTAAGTATAGCAAAACAACTCCTTTCTAACGTAAATGTCAATAAAGAGGTCTTATACATACATAAATGGTCATATGTACAGTGTAAAGGCTTGTAAGGTATTATACATACACACCCCTCCCCCATATAATCAGTCTTAGCTATTAAACTTTTAAGAAGTAAGAAAAGAATACCTTTTCTTTCCTACCTGATTTAGAAACAGATTGAGAATTAGTTGCAGTGGTCAAACAGCTGGGTCAATTTTATTACTGATGAAAACTAGCTTTGGCTTAGATGCAAGTAAATAGACCTTATAACACTTCCTGTTAAATTGAACCTTAAGCATTTTCACTTAAGAGAGAGGTGAAAGGCCGAGAGTGTTAGTCTAACAAAAGTTTCTCTGCATGGAAACATTAAGAGTAAGGGAGTAAGTGTTTACCCAGGATATCAGTTTATTCTTAGAACTCTTTCTTACCTTTAGACATATGTGAGCACAGGAGTAGAAAGCTGAATGCCCCCAGGTTATTCTGAAGCAACAGAACTGCAGTGTTTATCTCAAACCATTTTGATATAAAGTTTCCCTCAAAAATCTTATTTTTTTAACCTTCCTTTATCTGTCTCCTCTTATGCTCAAGTATTTTCAGTTGTCCTGATTCTGATGTTTTATCACACCACTGACATTGGTATTTACTTTATTGCTAATCTTTTATCCCTCGTGCAATCATGGTTTCACTTTTTGTGTGGTTTCACCTTGATGGGTGGTACTCTGATGACTCATCTTTTTAAGCAATTGGCAGTGAGTTTAAGCTTACTGCTGAACTCTGTTAATTTCAAATCTTTCTTAGTGCACACATTGGGTTTGTATTTAATGATCCTTTATCATTACATAGGCCAAAGTTACAATCATTTTTTAAAAATTTTAACAAATAACAATAACTAATCTTAGAAAAATGATACCTGTGTTTTAAAATCTGTTTCAACTTAGTATTATATTCAGTCTGATAATGCATCAGTGTTAATTTATGTCATGAGTTTACCTTGTTTCACACAAGGGGCCAAATAAAGTAGCTGGTAGGTCTTCTCTATGGCTTGCTGTTGTGAATTTACTCAGAGCCATGTATTTTAATTCTGGTTAAAATCTTGGCTCTGCAACTGTCCTTAAGGCCATTGGTAAGTTGCTTCATTTTACTGAGACTGTCAGTTTTCTTCTTTATGAGGATGGTACAAAGCTCACAGGGTTGCTGGAAAGTAAAATGAGGTAATATAATTAGTATATATAAAGTACTTAGTATAATGCTTAACTTATATAAGACATGCTCAACATGTGCTAGTCTCCTCAACTTCAATATTTACTCTCCTATTTTTAATGCCAATAAAAGATGGGATACTTGTTTAGTGAACAGCGAATGATAATAAAGATTGCAGGACCCCATTGTAAGATAAATCACTCAGCCTATATGTATGGATCCTGAAATGGTGAGTGGACCCTGGGCTCCAAGTACCAACTCCAACAACAGAGGACTGAGAACAGGGATAGAGAGAGAGAAAATAGTTACTGGAGGATTTATATAGGAAACTTTTTGTCGAAGAGCTGGCCCCATGCCTATACTCTACCCAAGCCAGGAAGTTACTTCATATTCATCTGCTGTGTATGGCCTTAGTTAAAACTCTCTGAGGAATGAGAAACGAAACCACACCTTGACATCTCAAGTAAAAATGAGAGTGGAATAGTAGCAGATACTATAAGGATATAAGAGTAAATGCCACTGTCATCCAAGATTACAAAGTACAGTCATACCCCATGGAAAAGGAAATCGGGAATTGCTAAGTCCTACATTGAGCTACTCTCTCTCTTTCCGAGGCTACATGGTTTCCATCTTCTGTCCTTTCTTATCCTTTCTCTTCTCTCTCCCAAACCACCCTCTGAAACCCCTCTCTCCCCTTCTCTTTCTTTTCTCGCAACCCCTTTCTCTCCTTTATCTCATCTCTGCCTCTTCTCTCTCTCTCTCCCTCTCTCTTTCCTCCTCCTCTCTCTCTCCCCACCACCCCACTATTTTCCACTTGCAGTTGGTTCAACACGCAGTCTTTAAATCAATATATCCTTTTATCTCATCACCCAAGAATAATTGGCTCAATGTTTCACTACTGTAACTACACTTCCCAAAGAGGAGCAGGTTTGGCACAGATCATTTGTACTAGCCAATGGATTGGCCTTCCTAGGTATGAGGTTGGGCATACTTGAGAGTGTGCTCGTGTGATATCTAAGTTAAGCCCCACCTCCAGAGGCTATATGAGCAGGCTAATTAAGAAGGTATCAGCTGTTTTCCCAGCACTTACCACAGGAAGTGTTCACCCAACTGGAAGCTCTTTGAACCCCTTACAATTGGGATTTTATGCAGCCTTCCTCATGTTAGTGTGATCAATTATTAACTCAGTTTCTAGCCCCTCCCCTATCTCTGGAGAATGAGAGGTTGGGCTGAAAATTCCAATCATTTAATCATGGCTTGGTCTTTCGGGGGACCAGCCCCATCCAGGAGTTATCCTGGAGCCTACCCAGTAGTGCCTCATTAGAGCAAAAGATGCTCCTAGTACTCTTATTTAGGAATTTATAAGGGTTTAGGAGCCCTGTGTCAGGGACCAGGGACGGAGACCAATATATATTTCTATTATCTCACAGCAGCATAGAGATAAGTGTTTCCATCCAACTCTTTCCCTCTGCCCATTCCCTGTTGAGGACAAGAGATCTCTCCACTTCTGATCCTTGTTTTGCTGATGATTACAAAAGCAAGTGATAAAATTAGTGCAATATAAGAGAATAAAGAGAGAACAAAATTTTATACGAATTTAAGCTTAAAGTGCAAAATGAATATGAAATAAGAAAATATTTTAAATAATGATTTAAAATGAGGAAATTAAAAGAAGGGTTAGGAGTTTCTCTTCTTTATCTGAAAGGCTGTACATATTATTTTTTTCTTAGATTTGTGTTTCATGATAAATTCCCTGAATTTACTCTCAAAAAATGAAATCACTGAAACCATGACATAGGAACTATGAAGTTCAATCAAAATAGTACCTCAAATTATTTCTTTAATGAAAATGATTTATAAACAGAAAAAAATGCTTAGAAATATTTCAGTTTGTTTTGAAAATAAATTATTAGTGTTTGTGAAGCAGTGATAAACATTTTTTGCATTTGTATTTTTTTTTTTAAAAAGACAGTCCACTGCTTATCACATCATTTAATTATTATTAAAAACATAATGGATGATAATCAGATTTTAAACATTTATAAAATACGGATACTCTTCAGAACTGGTTTAAGTATTGTTTTGTGATGACACTGATTTTGGTAAACTAAAGTTTGATTCTAGCTACAAAATGAAGTGTTATTTCATAGGTATAAAAAGATGGACTTCTACTCTTTTTTTTTTATTTTTGTTCCTCAGTGTGCTTTCTGTTTCATTTTACTTGTGAGTCATAAATTAACACAATTCTTACTCCTTTTTCTTTCCATTGTCACTGCCAACACCTTCAGTTCAAGTTGACAATATACAAGTTCTTAAAAATATTGTTGCTCCTTATAAAGACATAATGGAATTATTTAGAGTGATACTTTTTTGTGACTGCAGTATTCAAAGGGCTTTTAGTTTGATATCAGCTTAAGTATAGTCTGTAATCTTCTTTATTATATGTACTTTTTTGACCATTGAAAACTGTATGTCAAATTAAACTTGCCCTTGTCAGTTACTAATAATGAGACCCAGAGAAAATAGTAGCTAAAGTGTCCACCAAAGAGTTTATTTAGAAATCTTCATTTGAGGGGCTTCCCTGGTGGCACAGTGGTTGAGAGTCCACCTGCCGATGCAGGGGACACGGGTTCGTGCCCCGGTCTGGGAAGATCCCACGTGCTGCGGAGCGGCTGGGCCCGTGAGCCATGGCTACTGAGCCTGCATGTCCGGAGCCTGTGCTCTGCAACGGGAGAGGCCACAACAGTGAGAGGCCTGCCTACCGCAAAAAAAAAAAAAAAAAAAAAAAAAGAAATCTTCACTTGATATGAAAGGAGTTATTTGTTCTGCAAGTTCATAAATTCTTAGAAGCCTATTACTCATTTCTTATTTGTCTTTACATCCACAATGCCTATTTAATAAATGTATATTGAATAAATTAATGAAATTCCAGGGAGACATGTTGATGGGTTTTTGTCAAATTTGTGAGTATTATAATCTCAGAAATTCCCAGTTTAAGACATGGAAAATATTGATTTGAGATACATTTTTATTTTTAACAAGACCTGTTGTTTATCTTCTTTCAATGACTCTCTTCCTTTGATTTTGATAGTGGAGGACAGACAGTTTCTACCATTTGACTGTTACAAATTATCATTTAATTTAAGAAAACATAGTCATGTTTTGCTCTAGGAAAAATTCTGATATGGGAGGAAAAATTAACCAGTTGTATATAAATGTATATAAAAGGTCACTATAATGATTGAGGTGAACTGATCCAATCTGAGGTGACACTTGATAACAGTCACTTGGAAAAACATAGTTCAAAGCTTCAAGGAGAGTGATTAGGCTAGGCACATGTAGGGATCAATTTTTCCTGTTTGTGGAAATAGTAGAAAGTGGTGCTCTTTGCTTTTCTTCTCTGAGTTGTCTATGTGTCTCTTTCCTCCACTGTATAAGCTTCTCAAAGACAAGGATGGTAACCTTCACTTTGGCACACATTAAATAAATGGTTAATGCATTGAATTTATTGAAGTAGGAGAAAGTAGGGAGAGGCAAAATGTGTGGAGATGTCAAAGTTAAGATCATATTTAGTTTGGGCTTCCCTGGTGGTGCAGTGGTTAAGAATCCGTCTGCCAATGCAGGGGGCATGGGTTTGAGCCCTGGTCTGGGAAGAACCCATATGCTGTGGAGCAACTAAGCCTGTGAGCCACAACTACTGAAGCCCGCGTGCCTAGAGCCCGTGCTCCACAATAAGAGAAGCCACCGCAATGAGAAGCCCGCACACCACAATGAAGACCAGCTAAAAATAAATTAATTAAGTAAATAAAATTTTTTTAAAAGATCATATTTAGTTTAATCATACTCCTGATTGGCCTCCACTATTGATTCTATGGGCTTTGAGGATCTTAAGTTTGAAACAGAGTGATGTGTTTCCAGCTGTATCTGAGCTGGCTGCTGTGTACTTGCTTGACTTTAACAATACCTGTGGCTGATGAACAGTGGGGAAAAGGAAGGCAGCTTTAATAAATACTCCAAGATGAAAAACTATACTATACTGAATGAATTGGGACACAAAATATATAATGGGCTAGAAAACAATTTCATTGCTGTGAAGCCAAAGAGGTGATATAATTGACATTACTGGAGAAGTTGGAAATAAAAGGCTATGATGGAGCTTCCCTGGTGGCTCAGTGGTTGAGAGTCCACCTGCCGATGCAGGGGACACGGGTTCGTGTCCCGGTCCAGGAGGATCCCACATGCAGCGGAGCGGCTGGGCCCATGGGCCATGGCCGCTGAGCCTGCGCGTCCGGAGCCTGTGCTCCGCAACGGGAGAGGCCACAGCAGTGAGAGGCCCGCGTACCGCAAAAAAAAAAAAAAAAAAAAAAGGCTATGATGAGGCAATGAAATGAATGTAATGGGAAGGACATAGTATGGTGAAAAAGAACAGCTTTTTAGTCAGAAAATCTGGGTTCAAGTTCAAAGTTTCCTTGGGTTACTGACTGTGACCTTTGCAACCCTCAGTTTTCTCATCTCTAAAATGGAGGAAATACTAATATTTTACTTACATAGTTATTGTCATGATTAGTTGAATGTGATAATATATGTTTTCCTTTTTAGGACACATTTGGATTCAAGGACCTGAAATCCATTTCCTAACTCAAATAAAATAGAAATATATTTTTAAAAGAGATAAGGAAATTAATGGCTAATCAAAAGAAGTATAGCCTAGCTCATAAAATTTGAAAGTCACTATGACTCTATTCTCTTCATCTGCCCCTTTCTCTCCCTGAGATCTTGTGTCTATCATCAACTCATTTCTCTGAATTCCTGTGCCATTCTTTTTGTTTTGGGCCCGGAGTAACAAAATCTTACAAGGGGACTGTACAACAAAGGATTTGTTAATTTATATAACAAAAAGTTTGGAGGTAGAACATAGCCGGAGTTGGTAACTCAGTAGCTCAGCTATGTAGTCATGCACCCAGGTTGTTCTTATTTTTATGTATCTCTACCTCAGCCTCTAGGCATATCCTCTTAAGCTGGCCACTTTGAGGGTCCCCAGGTAGATACCTCAGTCTTAGGCATCAGCTGTCTACAGGAGGAAAAACGATTGTCTTTCTTGCACATTTCTTTGTAAAAGCAATGGCCACTCATTAGGTATATCTCAGCAATAATTTTATTTGTAAACTATATAGCATTATACTAATAGTTCTGAAACTATTCATGAAGTATTCCAAAAGAAATATTCTGAAGATTAAACAGTATGAAATCAGATAAAAGGTTGGAAAAAAATCTGAGTTTCACTCTGAGACTTAGTAGTAGATAGTAATTTCTATAGAGTCATGTGTAAACTGTTTAGGTATGTAGAAATTTATTCATTTAAAATACCTTTCCTATTAAAGTTTATTATAATAGTTGCTATAGTGAACTGTAAATTGAATAAATAATATATCTAAAAATCTCGCAAGGCAATCGGAAATATACAAAAATAAGAGTGACACAAAGTCAAATGTAAGTGCCAGAGGAAGGACCGACAAGGTCTACCTTAATACGAGAGTGGGAATTAAGAAAAACTTCATAAAGGGGCACTTGATTTCAAAAAGTTGGGCTAGAGGAAGGCTACACATGCAAGGGAAACAGAGAAAGCAAAGACTTGCAAAGTGCAGAGTTGTAAATGCATGAATAATGTTAGGAGATCATGAGAAATTTTATTTTACGATGAAAATAGCAATAACGTTTACGCTGGATTTTGATCCTGGAATTCCCTGGGTCAGGCTGAGAAGTTTCAGCTGTATAGTTGGAAGCCAGAAACCATCGAATACTTGAGGAAGACAAACATGTTTGGCAAAAAGAGTTGGTCTGCAGTATGTTGGGGAACATGGAGCTCTGGAGACTGTCTGCAGTAGTTCCAGCAAATTCATGTTATTTCATCCAGAGTTGAATAGGAATGAAAGTGAGAGCTCAAATCGATGAGTCAGCTCCAAGTTGTGAAGGTATAACACTTAATAATAGTCCAGGCATGAGGAAAAGATAACTGAGATTTTTAAGCCTTGGGAACTGGAAGAAAGGTAATGCCTTTAACAGAAATATGGTAGAAGGAGGAGAGATTTGGAAGATGAAATGAGTTGTTCAGATTTGGGGCCAAGGCATTTGAGCTATCGAAAGGGACTTCGGTGGCAAACATTTGGAAATCCAGGTCTGGAATTTGGGAGAAAATTGGACTAAGTTTAGAGATTTTGATGTCCTCACCATATTGAAAATAATAAGAATATAAGCAGAGGATAAAAGTGAAAGCAAAACACTTCATGAGATGAAAAAACAATAAAAACTGGTTACTTTCTCTTAATAATATATATTATTGTAATAGCATCGTATGATATTTACAGTTTCTGCATGAATTTATATGTCTTGTCTTAACTGATTCTCTCAGAAACGTATCCCAAAGGTGTTAGTATCATTGTTTTACAGTTTGTGAGACTGATGCCCAAAGAGCTTAGACAGTTTGCCCCAAGTCAAGCAGTCAGAAGGCACAGAAATTGGAATACTTGTGCTTATTTTAGGACTCAGCATTTCACCTTTACTAATTTATAATTAACCAAAGTTAATACAGAATCTTTGGGTTCAAAAATATTATTATTAAATAAGTGAAATAAACATATATAGATATGAGATCCAATAATAATGCAGAACTTCTATATTTAATGAAATAATCTAAACATCTTTACTGTTTGCTTCAACTTTGAATCAATCGAAGTTAGTTCATTCAGATTCAATGTGATATCAGGATAAAATGAGTGGGTTGTTGTGAGAATTCTCAGGCAAATATGTAATCAAATTGCCATGAACTGAGGCTTGGGATGTTGCTCCTGGGAATACCTGCAGTTGGCAAATTAAACCAACCAAATATTTCATGGATTTTACTAAAATTCAAAGTTTAAAACCCTTCATTGGGCAGTTTGTGAATAAATTTTAATGAAAAACCAAAAGCATCACTTTGCTTTCATATTGCACTTTTCCAAAATCCCAAAGGGTTAGAAATACGATAGTACACCCTGTTCAATATCAATTTTTTATAAGGACATCTGTGCCTTCTGCTTTGCTTATTTACATCTTAAGTTTGTATATTTACAGAACTTGACTACTCAACCAGCAGGTGCCATTTTTAATGTTTTGCTTCATTATTTTTAACCCCTTGGGTTTCTACATTATGCCATGTACTTACAGATATATGTATGTATGTATGGGTGTATATATATGTATATATGGGTATGTATGTATATATGTGTATATCTATCTATATATATATAGAGAGAGAGATGTTGGTGAGGCACTTGTTTCTTAAAAACTAAAACCATACTTTTACATAGATAGATAGACGGATAGGGCCTTTGTTCCTTAGAATGAAACCACATTTGTCTCTACCTTTCCCTTGGGGATGCCCCGTCTTTACTAAGGTCTATAGAAGGTGTTAATAGGCTTGTTGTAAGGACAGTAGGTGGGCAACAGGACTGTTAATTCAGCGAACATTATTAGTTTATGAATATTCATTAATTTGTTTTGAGCAGCCATTCAACTTTGTAAATGGTTGCAGCCAGAAAAATCTCTAATTAAAGGAATTAATTAGGACTTGGAAAGGTGAACAGGGATTTGTGAGCATTTGGAAAGACTGCTATTTCCTGTTGAGAAAAATACCTCACCGGGGAGATTGAACTACAGTTTTCCTGTACAACAGGTAGAAAGAGAATGGAGGGTTTCAAGTCCTAAGGGCACAAGGGAGTGGAGGTCTGTTGTTCAAGTGAGCTGAAGACATCTTGCAGATCACAGCACACCTAGGTCTTTCCTTGGTGGAATTCATCTTTTAAAAGTTCTTGTTCCCAACATTCAAAACCCACATTTAACCCTAGTATGAAATTAAACCCATTTAAACAAGAATGATCTGACTGTGGAAAACTGTTTTCCATGGTCAGAGTGGTGCTTCTTTCCCTCTCAGTTACCTCCATAGTATCCCGGCCACCAGAAGCCCAAAAGAAGCAGCTGTTCTGAATATGGAAAAACAAAAGAAGCTGTTACTATAGCAACCAGAGAACTCTGTGGAAAAAGCTCTCCTTTAACACTAGCCAATCCCTCCGTTTCACCCCTCCCTCTTTTCCTTTTGTGCACCAGTGTAGACTGCCCTTGGACAGAAATGATGATGGTGATTTGACTGTACCTGAGGGGGTGGGGCAGCCTGAACACTTCAGTTTGCATTTATACTTTGCAGGAGCTGGAAGACTTGCTCCTGGCCAAAGCTTATGAAAAGGCTGCAGAAATTCATACTGGGCCACCCGTTTGCTTGATTCCCTAACTTTTCTTTATCCTCCTTAAAAATACTGCTGGCATCTCTCATTCCCACTTGATGAAGCAATGATGTCTCTTGCACCTCTGCTTTTTGTTTCAGTTTTCTTCCCTAGCCCACGTCCATGCCTACGAGCCAAACACAACATGGCTGCAAGCAATCTGTGGCAGCTGATTCCACAGTTGCTACTGAATTGTGCTAAAGTTAGGACAGTTTTGACTTCAGAGGTAAATGGGTGGTGCCACACACTCAACGTTATCGTTGTGTTTCTCCAAATGGTAGAAAATGCAGGCATAGTTTATCAAGATGAACTCAGCTTCAGAAAACCTGTCTCAAATAATTAAAATTCAAGTCATTTCATCTCAGTTTTAATGTCCCACAAAGTTTGGTTTTGATTAGCCTATCAAAAATACCTTTAATTTTGTATCTCTTTTGCTGGTCGGCCTTCATTTCACTGAGTGCTTGTATTCCCAAATTAGTTTTGAAATCAATAATTTAGCTACTTAAAATTGTTTTTTAAATCAGTAATTTAAAACTTGGAACATATTTTGATGTGGATACTATCTGTTAACTATCCTGCTAACACAGATCATGGCTATATTGCTAAGACAGATCTATTTATCCTTCATGTCACTTAAATATTCTGTCTTGGCAAGGAAATGTTCTAGGGTACTAGTCTTCTTTTAAATGTATAGCATGGCCTTTTAGAAAAAGACCTTAATACCCAGTAACATCTTGAAGTAGGCCTTCTCACTGGGGCTAACTCTGTTAAAATTTGTTTATGTGAAAGTTAAAATCTTTATATGGGAAAAGAATCTAAAAAAGAGTGGACATGTGTATATGTATAACTGATTTACTTTGCTGTACACCTGGAACTAAAACAACATTGTAAATCAACTATACTCCAATAAAAATATTTTTAAAAAGCAGAACAGATTAGCAATATATGTAAGTCAAACCATTATACTGTATACCTTAAACTTACACAGTGATGCATGTCAATTATATCTCAATAAAATGGGAAAAACTGAATAAATAAGAAAGTTTGACAGCCATGAACATTATTTTTAAGTAGAGTAGAATTGAAATCACATAGTAGGATTCTCTGGTCATTTGTTTTATAAGTTCAAACATTAACCTTCTTGATGGGAACCTGTACAAAATGCCTGTTCTAAAATCTCTTTGACAGGAGTTGCTAGAACATGTTTGGACTAAATAATTTCTAGTTTCCATAAATGTATCTCAATCATCTGACTTTTTAAAAAATTGGAGTGATAGCTTCCTACGTGATTTATACACACTTCAAACCCATTAAATTTAAAAAGTAATTGAATATTTTGTAGAGTTAAGCATAACTTGTCTTGATTTAACAAAATGGCACTTTCAGAATTATTTAGCATTTTCAGAAATGGTGTACCTCAATCTGTTTTGCCAATATTTATTCTAATTGCATTATCAGTTACTTAGTAGTATTTCTTATTTGTTTTTTTTAAATGTTTAGATTCCAGCTTATATGGACCGAAAAAGAATTGTAGTTATTTGAAAGCATAGTATATGAGTTTTGATTCATTATTTCACATTCTTACATACTTAATTTTCTGACTGATAAACAAGTTTCTATGGAGACAGAAGGGTTTCTTTTTATAACACTGCATAATGAATTTAATGTATTCCTGAATTAATATTTAAAGTAAATTAAATAAACGGGGAAATATTGCTTTAAAAAAATAGAGTTACGAGATACAGGATCAACCATAGTATATCATTAAGTGTCATGAAATTTTTTTGGTGCTTTCTAGAAATAACCCTACTTTTGGAAACTATTTCCCTTAGATGAGATTAATATGCACAGTTAGCCAGGTAATATTTTTTTAAAACAAAAATAACTCTATAATATCATAGATGTGAAGAATAACAAAACTGACTAAAATATATAAATAGGAGCCAAGCTGAAAATCAGGTCTCTACTGACCAAGCTTTTTTGTTTCATTGTTGAAGAACTCATTGATTTTTTTAATCAATTGTGGAATGTGGACTTATGAGAAAATGTTTTGACAACAAAGAGGTGCTAGACAGATTTGGAAATTTAGCAAAAGGGATTTCGTTTCCCTGTTCAAGACCTTCCTTTTTACTCATAATCAGGACTTTCACAAATTTACAGTCCCTTTTTTCTATTTGGATTTTTGTTTTGTTTAATTTTACATAAGCTTTTGTTTCATGTTAAGGTACATGTGCAAAATGGGAGCAACTTTGGTGCTGGAAGTGGAATTTCCCAGTCAGTAAGGGGCATCAGTAATGGCTTTTTGTGTCACACACACACACGCTCTTTAAAAAGAAAGAAAAAGAAGGATAAAGGAAAGTAGATGAAATATTAAGATTTTTAAAGTAGTTAAAGTGGAGGAAAGGAGGAAAATCATGTGAAAAGCAGAACATCTGTTGTAAAAGAAAAAATGGAGAACTTTGTCATCAGGTGGATTTCACTTATGTGAAATTTATTCATTTATTATATTTGTATTATATAGTCACTTTCATTATCAATTGGACCAGCTCTATGAAAGACAGTAATGTGACCACTCCCCAATTGTACTAAGCATACCTTCCATTATAGTCAATAAACGTTTTTCCTTATCCTTACAAACACCAACTGTTAGGAAAACAGTGTGGTGTCAGCAAAGTAGGACCTATCACCTCCAGGCTCTGTGAAGAGGACACTTGAGTACATAGCAAAGGACCTATCATGTATTGGAAGCCCTGCAGAATTGAAAAAATTGAAACCCATTAAGAAAAATTGTAACAGAGTGAGGTATAAGGTGTGCACGCTCAACCTTGACAATCTTAGGACTCATTCTTCAACATAATGTCAGGAGTAAGCTGATGGGTATTTAAATATTTAGATAGACAAGAAGTTACATGTGTATGTAGTTTTTGGACTGGTACACATACCAGGATTCAAGTATCACATATTAAAGGCATTTTGACATATCTTCTATTAATTTTTCTCTTCCTGCACCTTGAATTCAGGTCTGTTTAGGCTTTTTTTCTCTTCTTCCCCATTGCCCTCTGAAGAGTAAGTTTATCATTGAATGTTGGTGTTAGTAGCAGACTGGTCTTCTATTTTTTGCTTGCCTGTATTCTTTTCCTCCTCCTAAATCCTTTTCCTAGTAACTTCAAACAAAATAAAGTCAGTGTAAATATTCATGTCAGCATCATGACATTTTAATATTTTTTGAATTTCTTTTTACGGTTCTATTTGATGCTTATATGGTTATATATGTCTAACCATTAAATACAACAGCTTTAAAAAGTTATGTTAACTAGCCAAAATATGTTGCCTAAATTTATTTTGACTGGAGTAAACATATATGATGCTTCATAACATGGTAAAATATCATGAATTTGGGAAAATAAATTTAAAGTTGAAACTGCATCTACTTAGAGATATTTATGTTTACATTGGATAAATGCATTTAGTTTTTGAAAAGTAATTCATAAATTGATTTTTAAAATATCTGTATCCAAGCCTACATTGTTTATCCCCTGTCAGTTTTGTTCTAGCTGTTGTACTCATAGTAATTTGTAGAGGGAGTGATTATTTATGCCTGGGCATCATTCAAGTGGAACAATCAGTCTCTTTGACCATTTTTTAAAAAAGTGTTTCTGTATCAGTTTGCATTTTTAGCAGTTCCTAATGATAACTTAGAATAATCTTGCTGGTTTGTACTAGATTTTATCAACTTTATCAACGTTTAGATATTTGGGGAAGAACATACAATGTGCTGTCTAATTGTAAGAGAGTATAAAGGAAGCTATGTGGAGAAAAATACTCCCTTGGAAAGGATTTTCTTCTTAATACTGATATCAAATATTAGTCTTGTAGCTTAAATTTTTATAGTCACACCAGGCATAAAATCAAAGGATCACTGGTTCTTGTAGATGTTGACATTTTTCTTTTATAAAATGAAACTTTCTGAGACACCGTACTGACTGTAGATCTTCCAGTTCCTGACTTACAATTGTCTGACTTGAGATTTACATGAAACTTTCGGGAATTTTATAGTCATGTAATATATTATTGAATAATATTTACCCACTTCTGATATGGAAACTATAGCATAGGAAAAGACAAGTATCTGGAAGGAAAACACTAGAAAGAAAGAAGTTTACAAAGACTGTCTACTGGTATAAGATCTTTCCTTAAGGTAGAGAGACTCCCTTACCCCATAACACATACACACCTAAACCCTAAGGCATCTTTATTATCCTCTCCTTGATCCACTAGAGTATTTGTCACATTTTCCACACATCAGTCTGATTAAAGACAAAAAAGCTAAATTTTATCTCCAGAGACTACTATAGTAGTTGACAGAGTAGGTACTGAATAAATATGCAATGAATGAGGGAACCAGCAAGCACAAGTAGTGTACAGAACTCCTGCTGCAAATGCTTTCCTTCAGGTTCATTTTCCACCAGATGATCAACCTAACACAGGCAAAATTACCAGCCCTCTGATATCCCTGGTCATTCATGTCTTTTAACCAGTTCCTAATACCTCCTTTCTTTCTCCTGTCTAATTAAGTTGAACATTTACTATCTGCTGAGTCATCAAGCACTGACCACCCTATTTCCTACCAATTATGGATTTTTTTCTAATTATTTAAAATATCAGCATGGTGATAAAAACTAAAAAGAAGCATACTGTGTAAATTGCAGTGAGTAACTTGCAGTTTTAAATAATAAAATTCAGTAGTGTATAGATGCTATTTGCAGTGAACAAATTATATCTACTTGGCTTATACATGGGAAGGAAAATGGCAAAGTGATAATAGATATAAGAATAAATTTAGATGCAAGACTTTTTTTAAAAAAAATAGTGACCAATTGAGTGTTTAAAAATGACTCAGAAATAAAAATATTAGTGTCTACTGAGTACTCAGATTGGTGCTCAGTGAACTCTGGTTGCTGTCTTAAAGGCGTATGCATTATCTTATAAAAGTCAATTTGTATAATTCAGACAAAGTTATAGAAGTTTAAAGAAATGTGTCAATTAAAGGGGATCTTGGGACATGGTTCTTGAACTACACTTAGAAGGGTGGATAAAAAATTGGACAGAAGAAAGAATTATAGTAGCAGTGATAGAACTTATCATCTCTATTCTATCCAACATATAATAAAATGCTTTCAAGGTGTCATTATAAATCTGTTATTTTAGTGGCTGAATGTCCTTCTTTCCTCTCAGTCAAGTCGAAAAAACTGCTGAAATAATAGTTTCTTAAATGCATAGAATATATTGACTACTTATTCTGGATAAAACACAGGTTAAGAATCATACCTCCCATCTTAACTCTTTACAGTTTCCTTAGTATAGTCATATTAATTATGTAATTTTACATCTCACAATTTTATAAAGTGGACAGGCCAGGAGTTAGTATACTTATTGTGGAAACAATGAGTGTGAGGCCCAGAGATAATACGACTAAAATCCAATTCTCATGGCCCTGGCAAGCTTTCTTCCGACTCCCTGAAAGGAGCCCAAACTTTCAAAAGGATGTAAAAACACAAACACCTGAGACATCAGAATAAGTTCTAAATGAACTATATGTACAATACATCTAGTATTGAGAGGATTTCTTTCAATTTGTACCATGGGATGGGCTTTGTTGATTCCTCTGCTGATTAGACCAGAGTGAATCTTAAAAACCACTTCCTTGCACCTCACTCCTCCAAAAGGTATAACCTGTCCCCCCATACACCTCCCAGCCCTACCCCCTATCCTAGGCTTCCTTCTCCTCCAACAAAATCTTTATTAGCTCAAGTAATTTACTGCCCAGGTATTATAACAAGGACTCATTCATGTATATATTGATTCATGATCTGTTTAAAAGAAATTATATACTATATAGGGGAAAACAAAAACAAAGACCCTAGGAAGTGAGGAAGGTCTTAGCCCTGGAAAATAGAATGTCTAGATGGGGGAAACCAGTGGGGGAGAGAGAGAGAGAGAAAGATCTAAAGAAGACGGAAAGATGTAGAAAGAAAGAGGCCTTGCTGCCCTTGGAGGGGGCAGAGAACCACTGGATCTGGCCTCCCAAATCCTCTATCCATCTCTAAGGGACTCACCTTTACTATGCTTCCTTTCCTTGGAATATGAGCAACCCAACTCAAACTAGCTTAAGGGAAAAAAAAGTGAGATTTATTGGAAGAATTTGAGATTCTGTCAGAATTAAAGGAGTTTTTAAGCAAACAGTAGGAAGGGCAGAGGCTGGACAGCTGCTATAGCCATAACTCAGAAGCAACTGGAATCACAGACTCAAATACAACCAGGCAGTCTTGTCTAATTCCTGTGTGATGTGCATCACATTCTCACTGGGTTTCATCCCGCTGGTAGGAGAGGGGTGTCCTATGAAAAGTGGCCAGATTAAGATCAGACTGCCTGACTTCAAACATGAGACCACCACTCATTCGCGCTGAGACTTGAGTAACAACTCTTAACCTATAGTTTCCATACCTGTATAATGTAGTGACTAATGATAGGGTTGTCGTAAAACATTTTAAGTGTTTAGCAGAGTGTTTGATATCAACTGTTGTTGTTATTGAAACAGATATTTTGGATTTGGGAACTCACTTCTCACAGTGCTGTTGCCTGAGAGAGACAGTCTCTCTTTCCTAGGTTCTAGGTTGAAAACAACTTGAGAAAGTCACCAGCTATCCTAGGTATGGTCACATGTTCAGGCTGTAAGGATACAGGGACTTTGGAACTACAAGTTTGAAGTCAGAAGAGGAGGGATATTTCCAGAAAAAGAGATGGGAGGGACGTGGAGCTGATCAAGAAATGGATGCTCACCACAGATAAATATCCACAATATTTATCGTAAGTCTACACAAAATCTCCCTTCAATTAAGCTTGCTTGAGTAGGTCTCTAAATGAATGCCTGATACAGATATTGATGTAAATATAGGTATAAAAGTAAATGAAGAGAACCAGAGACATAGATTAGATGAATATTGCATGGTCAAAAGATAGGCATTTTGTCTGTTTTTATAGAAGTGTATCTTTAATGTAATGTATCAATCTGATTCTTATATGGAGAACTTTTAGAATGCATTCATAAACTTAGAAGTCACTGCCAGGCAACTAGAATGATATCTAAATAATAATTAGCTGCTGTTCTACATGTAAATAATGTATTGTTCATAATTGGAAGAATAATACTCTGTTGATCTTTCTCAGGAAGTTTTATTGCTCAAACATCCAAAGACATTTTAAGTATGCTGTTCAAAAAAAACATGTTTACGCATTCAATAAAGTATATACTTAAAAAGGAAATCATGGGTAAACAAATGCTGCAATGAAATAAAATATTGAAGCTGAACTTATTTGTATGCGTACCAGAAACAACATTTCTGGTGTAATTAGTTTTTAAAGACAAGTGATTCACTACTTTTGATCACATTAAGAATATTAGTATATGACCAGAAGATACCATTTAGGGAACCAAAGGAGGAATCTTAAATTAATATCACTTAGTCCCAAAGCCAAATTTACAATCTTTTGCACTTTTAAAAGTAACAAAGTTGATTATACTTTGCCAACCTGTGTATCACAGACCTTAAGGGGATGTAGAATTATCATAAATTCACATGAGAAATGAGCATTATCTGAAGATTGAAAAAAAACCGTCTTGCATACATATGAATTTTTTGTAATATAAGGAGAAGATGTTGAGACTGATAAAATGTAAATTAATTACTGAACAATGATTTGGGGTCATTAATTATCTGTTTCTGAACTGTGTTGAAGATAAATATTCTGTCTAGCATCATAAGCTATATTAATTTATAGCATTAAGAAATTATCTGCTGCGTGCCACACAGTTAATACCATGAAAATACTAAAACACTTTCCACTTAAGCTACTTGATTATCTCCTGTTTTCAGTAAACACACTGTACACAAAGTTACCACATATTGATTTTTGAGGACTTTGCCTCTTTTGAATGGTTTTGGAGTGGGCACTCCTCCTCTGAAGCCTAATTTGGCAATGTTAGTAGCAAAATTGAGAACAATTAATGGAAACAAATACCCGTTATCACCTGGAAAGTAATTACTGATATATCTGTAACAGGTTTAAATTATTTTGAGTCTCTGGTTTTAAGAATTCTAAAAGTTTTCTTTTCTCCACTTTTTTTCTTTTTTCTTTTCTCGTCTCCCCTCGTTCCCTCTTCCCTCCTTCCTTTGACCCTTCTCCCTCTCTCCCTTTCTTCCTTTCTTCCTTCTTCCTTATGTTTGGTCCTTAATCCAATCAAACCTTGCTTGCAACTTTTTCCTAGCCCATGCCGAGATAGGTGAAAGAGCAGTCATTTTAATTCACCCTCACTCTTCTTGGGTTGTAGAGACCCTAGGGTTTACATAGTCCAAGAAAGTGGATTGAGAAGACTTGATTGGTTGACCTATTATGGTCACCACTGAAGACGCACCTTGACTTATCTGGGGGATCTACTTGAAAGATGGCATTTCTGCTGTCATGTTCACTCTCTCAGTGCCATGCTGGGCAGTTCTCCCCAGATTCTAACAACATTCATCAGCTACCCCTCCTCAGGGGATGTCCCACTTCCTAGGACCTGTGTGTGAGACTGGGTTGCAGGTCTTCACCATTAACAGAAAATATACTCTATTTCACTTCTCTGTCTTGGGCAACTTCCCTTTCTATCCAGGAGCCCCAAGGCTCTAGTCAGTCACTTCCTTACACAGGCAAAAACAGTTGAATAATCTCTTCAAAGAGCTACCTTTTCAAACATAAAGGACTACTGCTTGTGGAGGTAGAAGAAGCTCAGACCCAATCCTTACCTACAGATCTGGGAAAGGGTGGCAAAATAACTGTCCTTCTTTCCTGAAGAGACCAAAATTTCTTAGGTCATTCAACAGGGACTTTTTATTGGATCAATATTTGAATATGCTTTGTGTCATCCTTTGCTTCCTTAAATAATTACATTTTTCCTTTATATTTCTTTGGCCTCAAAATGAATTCATATGGTACCCTTGAGTTTCCTCCTGTGCATAGCAAATCATGAGAGTTCAAAGTTTAGCTAAAAGGCAATAGAGTTATTGCTTGTTTGTGTTCAGCTTTTGTTGAAAGTTCTGTAAATTGATTCACATTTAAGTATACAGGATGAGTCTAAAAGGGGATTCAATGTTAAAGCCTTTAGTATAGGAAAAATTCCTTCTGAATTGAATGCTTTATCAAAGTCACTTGCATATATTTTGGTGTCTAAATGATTGACACAATTATAGAAACATTATTTTAAAAGCAACTAAAATTAAGTTACTACCTAAAGCTAAGAAGTTTTTCAACATTTTTTGGCTTGCTGGTTACATCAAAAATAAATTTTTTGTTTGTTTGTTTCAGTTTGACTAAACAATATATCCTCCAATGCCAATATAGCCTTGCTGCTTACACTAAATCCTGCTCAATCTTTTTTTTTTTTTTTTTGCTGTACGCGGGCCTCTCACTGTTGTAGCCTCTCCCGTTGCAGAGCACAGGCTCCAGACGTGCAGGCTCAGCGGCCATGGCTCACGGGCCCAGCCTCTCCGCATGTGGGATCTTCCCAGACCGGGGCACGAACCCGTGTCCCCTGCATCAACAGGCAGACTCTCAACCACTGCGCCACCAGGGAAGCCCCCTGCTCAATCTTTAATGTCTGTCCATGAGCTCAGGCTGTCACACCCTCCAGGGATAAAAATGTAGTCTTGATCAGATTACTGATGAAGTGATATGGCTTTATTGTTAGAATTCAAATCTGGCAAGAATTTGCCTGATTTTCCTGACTTTCCCTTATCTCAAGGTGTATGTCCCATGTTTCCTAGAACAAACCATTAAAGCTCCATTTGTTTATTCAACAAATATTTACTCAGGTCTTACTATGTTTCAGGCACAATGGGTTTCAGGGAAATAACAGACAAAGGATAGATTATTGTCCCTTTTCTCCTGGTGTTAACAGGCAAGATTTGCATATATCCTTTCTCATTGTAGTCTTTCTCATTGTAGTGACTCAGGCTTTGGTCCTGCCCAAGTACAGTGAGCTCATTGAGAATAAGGACATCTCAATAGTGCATGGTACAAACTCACATGGTTGAGTCCATGAAAATATAGCACTCAATGGCAGTGTGTCTGGTAAGTGCAAAATTATTGGAGAAATTGTATAACTTGACACTTGTCCCAAGAAACAGGGTCTTCAGCTGCTATTTACTTGTACTAGAAATAGATTCCCTGGTTACCATCTTGTGAGAAATCTAGGGTCTGATTCCAGAACACAGGGGCAGGGTGGGGGGAGGATAATCCTTTTACCTCAGTCTTTGTAGCATGTTTGTTAGCTCAGAAGAAATAATAATCTCTGCACTGCAGTTCCTTTATTTAGAAACCTGGTAACTTAGATACCTTTGTGGTCAAAAGCTTCTAGAAATATACATTTTGGGAGGAAAAGGGTGGCTAACTCTCATTTTGGAGAGATTTTATTTTTTACTCCTTACCAGGTTTAAATTCTAGAAATAAAGCTATACAATTTCATCAGTAGTCTGATCAAGACCACACTTTTAGAAAGGCAAAAATGCATTAAGTAGACTAATTGAGGAACCTGAAGGGTAGTCATTAAAATCAGCTGCCTTTTCAATACATGTTGAGAGATTTGTCTGGGAGCCTTTCTTTCAAATGATACTATTTCAATCCTGCCTAACATTTAAATCTCTAAACACTGATATTCCCGTTTTAATTTTAGCTGGCACCAGAAGGAAATGGTAAAACAGCAGATGATTACCTCAGTAATTTATTCCACATTTTCTAACAGCTTTACAGATTTAAATAAAAAATAATAACCTAAAAATGAAAAATACAGAACTAAAATTAAACATAGAAAATATTCTTAAACTAAGAGATTTTTTTCCCCTCATACTCTCCCAAATGGTGGAAAATAAATTCCACAGTGAAATGTAAACAGGACCTAATTTAACCACTGGTATGTTTTGCTGACTAACTTGGACTTTCTTTTAAAAAATGATATACATTCAGGCCCTATTAATTTAAATTTTAGGATTATTTCGCTAAAGGATTAGCTGGTTTTTTTTTTTTTGAATTTGCATTATCTAAGATCAAATCCCACTTTAGAAACACCCTATGTGCAAATTAAATTAAATTGTTCTTTAAAACAAGTCCTCTAAAGGTTTTTATTTAGTTTAGTTAACAGTTTCAACTGAAAGCAACAGAGATGAGATTTTTTCCTTAGATGTAATAGAAAGGAGCCTGAAGTGGGAGAAGTGCTTCAACAACAAGTATTTATTGAGAGTCTAATATATGCCAGGATTTGTCCTAGATTCTGGGTACAGCAGGAAACAAATGGGCTAGGTCTTTGCTCTCACATAGTTTACATTCAAACCTATGACTTTTACTAAAATTGGAAACTTGGTATATCATTCTACCTCTTGTGGCTATTTTTTAAATAAGACTGGTGTCCCGTTAAGTTTATACTCTTGAAATTTTTATTTATTTTGAAAGGAAGATACGTAAAATTCTGTCAGTCTTTTGAAGTCTATTGAATAATCAAACTAATATTTTTTGTGTGTATTTTAGAACTCATTTATGATGATTAATTTATGAAAACTCAAAATAGAATTCTTTTAGTTAACATAATTAGAATAGAACATAGGCCTTAAAATAAAATATGAAACAATGAATTTAAAAATGTCACTTGCTTCTCTGGACTACTTCTCTTAACATAGTATTTTGTTGAGATTAAGATCTCAATCTACTTAACAACAATAAAGCGGTTATAAATAGGACTGTTCTGGTTGTAGTACACGCTACTTTCAGATTTCTTTAAAACTGCTGTTTAGATTTACCAAGTATATGCCTCATAATTAGTATTTCATGTCATAACATAAATAGTGTGTTACAGATTTTCATAAGTCAATAATGAAGTGATCATATCTGTTTGGATATGTCTGCAAGTGGATTGAAATTTTTGTCATTACATCTTAAGGTAGATATACTGTACCTCTTCCAACATGTGTTTTTCTGGGAACTGTTCACTCTGATCATCTTAACATTCAAATCTCCAGTCACACAGGATTCTAACTAAACACTCCTGAGGAAAACTATATTAAATTACATTAAATGAAGCAGATTGATAAAATTGGGGGTCTTTATTATGTAATAAATATGTAGTATTTAAACATCAACTGTATAGAAAATATCCTTTGTTCAAAAGTAAATTGATTCTTTAGGAAAGAGTTTAATTTTTGTTGCTATTTTTCTAGAGAAAATAATGACTGAGAATGCTAAACATAGATAAACAGGAAGAATGCTGTAAAGTATGAAACTTCTCCTTTCTGTGCAGACAGCTATGTGGCAGTCATTGGATGGAGAGTGGAGTAGATTTCCCACCCAATGTGGACCTTAGTAGTGGCCAGGTAATTCATATGTATAATTTGGGCCAAAATGAGGTCCTTGCAGAGTGACTCCTGTTCTTTGTACTCTACCAAAGCTGCTTTCTTAAGTGTCCAAAAGTTTGCTGTGTGTTGAATCCAATGGTTTCTTCATAGCTTCTTTTTTTTCTTTGCATTTTATTTGTGTAGGAAAGAATTATATTCTCTGGGTTTGACTCTTCTGAGTATCTTCTTTTCCAGCTGCTCTTCCTCTACCTATCTCTTAAATCTCCTAATCTCTTAAAAGTAATTATAAATTCCCCAAGATTCTGTCCCTAGAGTAACTCTTCTGGTCTTATTATTTCAATAATTACATCTGTTATGTAATTTATAAATTTACAGACCCAGACCTGATCTCTTGGATGTCTCCACATGGAAAGCTTACCCACACCTCAACCTCTCTTGATGTTTAAAAGGCACTAATTGTTTTCATCATTTTCACCCCAACATTTTTCTTGTCCATGCGTTAATTTCACTTTTTTGCTAGCAATCTTAATTTCTTTTTACTTTTCATACCCTCCCTATCCCTTCTTATAAAACCATTTAAATCGCTTTAAAAATATGAAATTTACAATATATAAATATATGTTTCTTCAATAACCCATTAAGTAAGAAGACCAAAGGTGATGAGTATAAATCGTAGCTTGGGATATTTACAACATTATAGTTGATATGAAACTGTCTTTACCTTCTATTGGTAACAAAGTTGAAAACCTTTTTAATGGCATTGTGGTGAAATTTTCCCCTCCAACTTCATGGACTTCCTGAATCACAGGTAAAAATCCCTGGCCTCGAATAAGTTCAAAGTATGATCCTGCTTGAGCACAGAGAAGTTACTTAGGTGATTTCTGCTTAGTTATTCTAACCTGATGTTTTCGGCTGAAAAGTAACTTGTTAAAAAGTTGACAAGAGGAAATAATTAGACAAACATAAGGAGGACTTTAGATGATTTTGTTTTTTAAAAGGTGGAAATTATATCCTTAGAAAGCAAACATACTTGAAAAAACAAACGTGTCTTATTTTCATCTTGAAAATCTTTCTCTGTGTTCTCCGTGGTCTTGGGTAGTTAGACATTGGTTGGTGTCCTTAGAGAGATTTTTTGGTTTTGTTTCAGCATTAAAATACGTTATTAGTTTCTGCTAAAGATGCAGCTGTTTATAAAAGTATTTTCTTTTTAATACTTTTGAGGAAATATTTTATGTAATGGATTATTTCATGACTGGTCTCCATCTTAGGTAAATATAATCATCAGTTACCTGATGATTATATCAATAAATATAATGATAAGTTTTATTGACTTATACTGTAGAAAATATAAATTATGGCAAGAAAGAAACAACAGAAGAAAAGCTCACGTGGAATTTAATATAAACAGGAAAACCTAAATTGCTTCTCTAATTTATTTTGCTTATCTCTTTTACACATCATTCTTCTTGTAGAACATTAAATGAAAATATAATACTTTGGGGAAAAGTAGCTTAGCTGTATAATGAGTATCATGAATTTCCATTTCCATTTTAATTCATTCTTTGGAAAGCATGAATGCTTTCCTCTTATGAGAAAGGTTAAATATAATGTTACATAGGATAAGAAATCCAAGACATTCAGAAATCAGAAGGGCCAGAGTATCACACCAATGGACTCCTGTTCTGAGACCGTATTATGCTGGTAGTAAAAGAAACTTGGGGGTAGAATCATGTGCTCAGGAAATAACTGGTTGTTGATGATGTTGTGGTCTTGATTTTAATTTGTTTTAATTTGTCCTAGAAGTTGAATATAAGTGAACTAAGTCTTGGCAAATTCAAAGAAAAAAAAAAAAAAAACTAAGCCAGTTACATTTTTTTAAAGGATATTTAAAAATATGTATTTATTGGGCTTCCCTGGTGGTGCAGTGGTTGAGAGTCCACCTGCCGATGCAGGGGACATGGGTTCGTGCCCTGGTCCGGGAGGATCCCACGTGCCACGGAGCGACTGGGCCCGTGAGCCATGGCTGCTGAGCCTGCGCGTCCGGAGCCTGTGCTCCGCAACAGGAGAGGCCACAACAGTGAGAGGCCCGCGTACTGCAAAAAAAAAAAAAAATTATTTATTAAGTATAATAGAAAGGGGTGAGATTTTCATGAGATTCTTTCAGATTTGGCACGTTTCCCATAAAAATATTGGGAGGCATAACTTTTTTTCCTTCTTGATCCCATGCGTGAGAACTTGAGCAAAAATAATTCCAGGGTGACACATTCTTCCATACACCCACAAAACCTAAGTCAAACAAAATGTAAATGCTGATGAAAATTATATAAAGCAAACTGTTCAACAATGTTAAATATATCTATTAACTTGCCTTTTAACTTTTATAAATGGCTTAATGTACTTCTTGTACCTTTAAATTATCTCTGTTACAGATATTCATACAAATTCATTCATTAAATATAACCTTAACTTGGAAAATATTTTATAAACTATATTAATTATCTTGCATACACTTTGAGTTATATTACTTCTCTGAATTCTATAACCATTTTATCCATTTTAGCATAAAGTTTATCCAATACTAGTAACATTTTATTCAATTTTCAGCTTATCTAAAATTGCTGTCATAATTTCTTTTACTACATAAACTAAACTAGTTTACTAGTTTACTACATAAACTGAAGTTTTTCCAGTATTTGTTTGTTTGCTCACATGAGTTTTTAAAAATAAATTTATTTTTATTTATTTATTTTTGGCTGCGTTGGGGCTTTGTTGCTGTGCAGGCTTTCTCTAGTTGTGGGGGGCCATTCTTCGTTGTGGTGCGCGGGCTTCTCATTGCGGTGGCTTCTCTTGTTGCGGAGCACGGACTCCAGGCACGTGGGCTTCAGTAGTTGTGGCACGTGGGCTCAGTAGTTGTGGCTCGTGGGCTCTAGAGCGCAGTCTCAGCCGTGGCACACAGGCTTAGTTGCTCCGCAGCATGTGAGATCTTCCCGGAGCAGGGCTCGAACCCGTGTCCCCTGCTTTGGCAGGCGGATTCTTAACTACTGCACCACCAGGGAAGTCCACATGATTTTTTTTTTCCTTTGTGAGATTAAAAGTTCAGTTCCAAGACATTCTCTGTGCCATCTTTGTATTTCCATTCAGAACACAGCAAGGCTTGTGGTTCTCTCTGTATCCCATCCCACTATCACCTCCTTCCTGTGGCACCATTACCTCGAAGTTCATGCCGCAGGGTATTCTGTTGACTCCCTGGCTTTGCAAAACTTGATTTACCATCATTAATAATTTTAAAGTTTTCATCCTTATCTCCTGTATGTTAATAGGTTGAATCCAGATTTGTCATTCCTTTTAATTAATCTGATTAACCTTCCTAGGCTCACATAAATCCCCAGTGTAAGTTTCATGATTGAAAGTAGAGAAGCTCCAGTTTGAAGGTCTTTCCAGGTCATCAGTAGGATAAAATTAAGTTGACTCATTAAAAAGATTTACTCATTCATATCACAGCATTTCTTTCTTTCCACCTTTAAACCCTACTCAGCTCTCAGCAGGAATGTTCTCTTTCCTTCATTCAATACTTATTATCATCGTAAATTCTAATCATTTCTGTGCTATGCATTTCTTCAGCACCCACAGAGACCCACTATATTCTACCAATTTGTTCTTTGGTAGATATGTTGCTTTTTGGTGTTTTCTGTCATGTTTAGTCTATCTATGTACTTCTTGCCCATAACTTTGAGTGTCTTGGAGGTTGTCTAACTTGAGGGTTGGCTAACTCCTTCAAATCGTTGCTCAAATGTCAGCTGTTTCAAAAGGCTTACTATTTCAAATGTTATTTGCTACCCACCCCTCTTCTCATGCTTGTCACCTCCACATTCCTGAACCCCTTGGCCTGCTGAATGTTTTACACTTGACTTGTCACAGCCCACAACACATATTGTAAAGTTTGCTTATATATTTACTGTGTTGTTGTCTATGGTCTGACTTTATCACTAGAAGATAAATCCCACAAGGACAGAGATTTTTGTTATTTTGTTCACCAATATATTCTATGAACCTAGAATAGTACTGAATATATAGTATGTGCTCCAGATATAGTTGTTGAATGAATGAATAATATCAGTCTTCTGCATTGTGTCCTGGTGTCATGCTCCTTAGTACTTAGTGCAGTGTGTTTCCAAAATGGTGGTCAAAATTTAAATTGGATAGATATACAGTCACAGAAGAAAGAGGAGAAGAGGAGGGGGGCAGGTGATAGGAACGGGGAGAAAGAAAGGAAAAGAAAAGAAAAGTGATGGCTTTTGACTTTAAGTCTTGCTTTGTTAGTGTCTTATCTCTTTGGTTCACAGTCACATCTTCATAATTTTTAATAGTTTTTTTGAAAGTTATTGCAAAAAGCGAATAGCCACTTGTATACTACTATCAGAGAGCGATTCTATTTTGTCTGTCAAGATCAAATTTGGGAAGGAAAACAGAATTATGAGAGGGAGAGAAAGAGGATGCCTGTCTAACAGCCATATCAGCTAAGTCACTGGGACTATGTATTACATTTAGACAACCCTCATGCATAAAGAATCTACAATTTTCCTTTTATCATCAATGCATTGGCATAGGTATTCAGTATTTCACATACACATAATATAATGGTTCATTAAACAGCTTGACTAGGCTGAAAAATGAGGAGTTAAATGAATCTGGGGAAAGGCATAAAAATGTAGTATATCTCATCTCAGCAAAAGGACTATTGTTCTAGCTGAAAAATCCAATATGGATATCACTAGGTAGCACATGGAATTTAAAAACTACACTGATGGCACTTAAGACACATTTCACAGGAGCCATATCAAAACTCTGTGGTATGAGGAACCTTATAATGTGTTCTGAGCATTGTTGTCCCAGAGGATTTCCCTGAGGGCCATGAAATACTAAGGCCACACGGGCATTTGCATTTCCTTTGTGCAAGTCTATACATACCGTGTTTGGTGTCTTTTGAAGACTTTTCACAATAAAATGATGCCATAGATATCCAGAGATTATCAATTCAAGGTTTACTATATGCTTTGACTCCCAGGCAGCCACACCAACCACACTCTCTAAACTACAGAAAAGCTCTCAAGAAAGGTAAGAATGAAAAATCAGAATGAGTGTTTGTTCATAGGGGAGATAGACTCATAATATAATCACTCCATCCTTTTATTGAGCCAATGTAGGAAGTACTCTAAGTAGTTCTTAAGAGTCACTAGGTTATGATATAACGCATTGCCCCTTTCAAAAAATGATTATATGAATAGTGAGTGCATTTGAATATCAAGAATCCAGTTCTACACTGGCAGTTATAAGCATTAAACCTGGTTAGTTTTGGTAGCTTTCCATCATCTCACTGGGCTCCATTTTCTGAGAAGTCTTTAAATTCAGTTCAACTGGTAGGGTGACTTCAGTTAGCAAGCCACGCTACCATCTTGAAGTAGCCAATTGGTTGGGGTATTGAGTTCAGTTCTGCCCACATATTTGCTGTCACTCCACAAAATCCCAGCTGCTCAACCCACACCCAACTAGAATGTACAAACAATACTTTTAAAATGCGTCAACAAAAAGCAATGAAAACACAAGCATTTTGTTCTCAGCCATGAAAAGTAGAGAATATGTACTTGCTTTTGAAAACTCTTGGGAATAATTCCCAGGAGCTAAGATACTGGCTTCTTGTGTTTATCAATGCTAACAGATCAAAGTTCTTAATGTTTTTATTTTAATTGAATTTTTTTTTTAACTTTCATCGCTGTTAAACCCTCAGAATCTAACTCACATTTAGATAAAACTTCTTTCGAAGATTCACAGTTTTCTTACTCATTCAATTGCTGTTCCCACCAGATGGCTTTTTTGCTACCTTATGTTTAAAACTTTTTTCTTATCACTTCATCTCTCCCCTCCTCCATGCAATGGAATACTCAAGTCAGTGACACTGTGAAGTTAAAGTTTAAAACTCTGAAAATGAAGGCATTAAGAATACTTTATAGGCAGTTTTATATCTTTATCCAATAAAATGATTCAGAATTTTCATATTTCTTTTCCTTTTTTTGCTACTTTGCCTTCATTATCACTTCCATATGGGCAGAATTATTATTAATGGTTGAGGACAGGATGATTTGGAACTTCATGGTAATCCAGGAAAGATGAAGAAGAGAGTCTTCCCTTGTTTTCATTTCTTTTTCTGTGCTATTTTGAGAAGCTTCATCGATAACTTCAATTTTTTAATGTTTAATATGTTGCCTTTTAAGTTTCCTATGTTAATTATCTATAGGGTCCCCATATATAATCTGCAGAAATCATGATGAGCAAAGATTATTTACTAATAAATTGATCCATATTGAGTGCGTGGATTTATTAGTATTTTACCTGATTTCTGATTTACATACTTGCTTTAGGTTTACAGCAAGTTTTATTAAAGTTGAAGGACCTTGGAGATTTCATGAAATTGGAGTTTTGAACAAATCTGGGCTGAATTTCAAGTTTGATTTATTATTTCAGGCAGAAACCATGTAGTTTGGCAGTGTGAGATGAGTTTTGAGTTTAAGTTTTCTGGTTCATTTAAACCTGGATCTCAAAGAAATCCTCAAGGGATAGGAACCCACAGGAACTGAAGCCACATTCACTATAAATATTTTCAAGATAAAAATACTTTCTGACCTCTAACTCAAATTCCTTTTTAGATATTAACACTCATAACATTACTATCCAAATCAGTCATCTTTTTACAGGCTAAGATGACAAATTACTACTTGAAAACCATAAATTTTGCTGTAGCATTATTGAGAATGATTTGGCTGAAATGCAAAGTCAGCAAGAGTTTTGCAATTATTAAACCCATTTTTCTGGCAATATTAATTCCTATATTTATATTGCACTTCTAGCTCGAAAATCTGAAAACCGAAATATCATAGGAAAGGGAGTTTGAAAGGAAATAATAGTTATGTACTTGTTTTAAAAGACGCGCAGTTGTAGGAATTAGAACAACAGCCCTTTAACTTAGAATACAGCAAGCTCATGAGTTTTGTTTTGCAAATTATACATACATAAAAACAATCGTCTTTATAAAGTTACATCAGCTTCAAGTATCAATGTGTTAACTGGGAGGCAGCAGTCTGATTTATGAGGAAACAACTATAATACACTTAAGTGTTCTTTAATACCTTTTTTATAAATAAAGACACTGACAAAAGCAGAAAGCTTTTTTTTAAGAGGAAATAAACTAAGAAAAAGGCAATTGGAAAGAAGTTTTATCTAGTGCATGCTTAGAATAAAAATATTTATTACCATTTTCTATTTGTTTTGGTCTTTTTGAACTGTGATTAAACAAACACAGTTTAGAAGTAGGAAATGACATACTGTTATGTATGATTTTATTCTACTATATTTAATATTCAGTTAGTTCCTTTAGGAAATATCTTCTGTGGGAAATGTTACTTTTTCAGGGAATATTCTTTTAAGAAATAATATACTTACTATTTCTTGTTTAAGGAGAATTTTTATTGAAATAACCTGGTAAGACTCTTATTTTTCAAACTAAAGGAAAAGCTCGATTAGGGAGTTTAACCTATAGCACTTCCTAGATATCTTGTCTAATATTCTTGGCCATTCATAATGGGCTCTTTAGTTTAAAAAAAGGTTTTAGATAGTAACACTCATTTTGTCAAGCTCCGGTTATAAAAGGTAGGTCAAATACAGTGGTTGAATAGAGGCGGGTGAACCTCATTAAGGTAAAAGAAGCTTAAAAACAGAGTTGAGATTGAACTGACAAATGACTAAGTCAAATTGCTTCATATTTCATGATCGTTGACAAGACCCCTATATGTCACCTCTGTCTATTAAATGGCTAAAAGCTCTACTAGTCAAGGTCACACGAAGTCAAGGAGTTGTACAAGGGATAATCTCAAATTTCAATGTTTTCATGTCTTCCAGAGATAAAATATCTTCGAACACTTTGGCTCCTTGAATGTCAAAAAGGAGATCGGTAAAAATAAATGAGAAGTAGCTACAGCTACTCTTGCAAGGTGTTTGGTTACCTGTAGGAACCATCAGAGAGGTTCAGCGGGGCCTGCATATCAGCAGGACTGCCCCACCAGTCTTTTTTCTGGAATCACAGGTTATTGTGGTAATTAAAAGTTCTTTAAATTAGAATAAAGCTGTATGGGTAGAACTAAAACCGTCAGAACAGATGTGGTGAGAATGTGGTTATTAGAGCTAGGGCGTATTGGGAATACCTGCCTAGTAGGGAAGCTTGTTTGCCTGGGAAGAACTTAAGTACAGTGAATAAAAAAGGGAAAATTCCAGAACCATGGAGGAGTAAAACGCTGTAGCTTAATCTTAAAAGGTTGTATGGGCAGCAGTCATATATCTTAGAGAAACTATTGAGAATTAGCATTTGTTTAATCCAGTAAGAATGCTATCGTTTTCCCTGGCAATTTGTATTTTGGGACTATTATAATACATTCACTAAGGTAAACCATTATGGTGTTTTAAATCCTCTGTGATTTGGGATATGAGTAGTCAGGTGTGTTTATCAGTTTTTTCATGACCTGACAAATGGATATGTCTGTCAGGATGACTTCTTTCCTGTTTCTTTATTGATTACTCTACCTCCCTAATGACTTCTGGGTTATCCGCATTTTGGGGACATAGTGGACCCAACAATTATGTGGAATTTGAAGTAGAAGAGTAGAAAAAAGGTTCTTCTTGTAATCCATTTCACCAGAATGTAGATGAATGTGAAGTTTATTGTATAATTTTGTGACAGTGGGTTGTCCTTCTAACACACTAGTACTATATGTGAAGAAATGTTATAAAATATGTTATTTCTCTTTAGATGCAGTTCTTGATAATATGTCTTACTTTTTGTTCTGTGATTATGGTTTTTATGAATGACCGAGACACTGGCATTCTAGAGGGAAATAATGTAAATTCTAAGAACGTTTTTATGGTCAGTCATTCTTATTTTTATTTTTGTTGTCATTGTTGCCAGTTTGCTCCAGACTACTACAATTTTGGCCCTTCATGTTATCCATTGGTTTACAGGGTCACTGCATTAAAACATTTTGTGTATTTTTAATTTTTAGTACCAGAAATATGATGATGAATCTGGTGTTCTAGTCATTGAGGCCACACTCAGATTCCAGTTCTTAACCAAGTTTTATTTATGTTAGTAAGTTAGCGTTCTGTCATTTTCCCATTTTTCATTTGCTAACATTCTATATTATCTGATATCATTTTGATTTTGAAAATAGCCTCTGGTTTGTCTTCCTTAGTTAATCTTCAATGCAATTAGTTTTTTTTCTTCTTTCTCTTTCTTTCCTCCCCTTTTCCTTCTCATTATGTTATTACCTAGGAATTATTCTTTCTAGAGCTTCATTTAAATTATTAATTTTGAGGAATAAATACACAAGGCATAAAATTCAAAATGCTAAAAACTATAAAAAATGCTCTCACCTCTGGTCTCTAACCGTTGACTTCCACTTGCCGGAAGTTGCCACCTGTGACCAGTAAGAGAGAGACATGCAGATGATAGACTCTATCAGATAGAGTGATGTCCTAAGGAACAAAGGGGGCAGGGGGGAGGGAGAAACATAAATCACAGAAGTTGACAGGAGAAATCAATGAAACAGGAGGAAGCAGCAACTAGTGAGAAAATCACAGAAGGAAAAGTTAGACCCCAACATGCAGACAACTAGAGTTTCTGCTGGGCCATCAGAACAGAATCTGTGGCAGATTACCACAAGTTAAGGATAGCATACCAATTCACCGAAAACCTGAATGTGTTACTTCTGAGATATTTCTCACTCCTGTGTTTTGTGTCCTGACAATAAACTTCGGCTACCTGAGGTAACTGGACATAGCTCTAATTTTTGTTGCATAAGCTGTTAAGATATGTCACAAACAAGAGATGTGTCTTTGTGAAGTTTCAAGTGTACCATCAACCACAGGGAGTTCTCTCAATCTCTGTTCTTCTCTTCTGTAGTAGCAAGTTAATGCCAGAGGAAAGTGTGATGCAAAGAAGGAGGCCTAAAATGAAAACATCTGTACTGTGTTAATCATACACTTAGTTGAACTGCAGATAATTTGTTTAAAATGTTATTTTGTTCTCTCTGAAGAAGTATTTTTTAAAACTTTAGTTCTCAAGAGGAAAAAGGAAAGAAGAAAAAAGTAAAAGCATTTCATTCTTACCAAGGAATGAAATATGAAAGGTACAGTGTGCAAAGTAGTATAGATAACAAAAAGGATAAAATATGCAAAATATATTGATGTAATCAATAGACAGATTCAAGTTAACATTTAACTTATAGAAACAAGAAAAAATTTTAAAGAAATTTTATAGTCAGTAAAGAAACAAGAGGAAAAACATATAATCTGTAAAAATATAGAAATGAAATGAGAGGAAGCCCATTTTACTACTATTCTATTAACAAATACAGGATTAAAGTTCAAAGAAAAACCAGTTCCCTCTGTCACTCTTATCACACACATTGCTCTGGACCATTTTCAGGTCTCCTTGATCGTAATTATTCATACCACTCCTCATTCTGGGTTCTTTCATTCTTTGACATTGTGTCTCGGCAACACAAATATCTGGAGATGTGGCTTTTAGGCCCAGAGCTTCTGTCATAATTTGGACCTTTGAAGTTACCTCCTGGTCTTAAAGACAACATTTGGAATTCTCCATAGAATCACTTTGAACCTTGATTATCCCATCACAAGTGATAAAATAAATATATTTTCAAAACAAGGCCTAAAGTTAAATCCAGCGATTCTCTGCGTCCATAAATCTATTCACAGGCAGTATGATTGCTTCAAAGAAATAAATTATCTTAACTGCAAGAAAACAAGACTTTTTAACCTGTAGACTGAGTTTTAGAATTTTATACATATCCCACATTGCTTAAAAAAAATGGGAGGATATTTTATAAATGGAGCTAAGGTATGAAAGAGCCTTGAGAAATGTAAAGTATTTTGTAAAGCTTATATAAATGTAAACACCATTATTTTTATGGTGTGTACTGATGGCTATCCATATTTCTCCAGAAGGTCACAATAGAGATGATGAAAGTTGAGATTTTCATACTTAAAACTTAAAAGCTGAAATCCATTAAGACTGTTGACTACCATGCAATTACAATTAGTCATGGGCATGTTGGTAAAACAGTAGTGATATATGGATAAAATATATAATATATAACATCTAATAAATAATATATAACATAGAACATATGGTATATAACATTATATAACAATATAAAATATCTATAACAACCCTATTTAATATATAATATAAAATACATAACAATTACAAAATGATTTTGCTTTTAATTTTTATTTTATAACTTAACGTGAACATAGATTAGTATGTATAGCGCAAGCATACCAGTATGCCATTGGGTAATACCAACACCCTTCCTTTGAAACATTGCTTGACTTTTACCTTGAGAATACTCAGTTAACTTGTGTCTGGGTATGCATGCCTAATTCATCAATCATCAAATATTTCTGAAGTCTCTATCATATGCAAGGTTTTGAATTAAGATTCAGAAAGAATTCCAAAGAATTCATGTCCCTGAGATGATTTCAAACCCTCACATACAGCAAACTAACAATTCAAAGCTCAGAAAAGTGCTTTATGGATACACAGTGACCACAAGAGCTAGAGCATTTCTGATGACTTGTCAGGCCTTGGGAAGATAACAGAAAGAGAAAAGCAAATTGCAGATGAGGCACTAGAGCAAAGTCACAGAGGCAGAAACAGCAGAAAGTTTGAGGAGCTGTACTCGATGCCGTGATGTAGAACTGGAAGCTCACTACTAAAGATCTGGCCAGGAAGTGAAAGGACTGGAACCTGCCATATGATTGACAGGCTGTAGGTAACAGTTTGAGGATTCAAATTCGATCCTTTTTGAGGCATCATCAAAGTCACTGAGCAATGGTGTAACTATAATAATTTTTCCTGTATCCCGTGCTTTTCTCTTTAATTGGATGTAGTCGTGAATTTCACTTGCAGACCCAAACTTATTTCCCTCCAGTCAGAAAGGAAGGTCAGTGTCCCTACTCTCTCCATCTGATGCTGGCTGTGCTACTAACCTTGTCAGTGCCTGATATGCTGGAAAGAGCCCTGGGATCACCTTGGCCTTTCACTCCCAATGCTTTCTAACTCCTGTACATCTACTTTGTTAGGTGCCTAATGTCACACGTAAGACTGCTATGTTGCAAATCGATTTTTGTAGTAAGTCTTTGCCTCCTCTGAGTATTTAGCTCCTACTTTCTCTTTGAGTCACAAACATCTGCTGTCCAGCTTTTGACTGGGGGCCTGACACAAAGGGTAGAGCTCTATGAGCAATGATGACTTGATATTATTGTCTGTCACTGAGTTGTCACTGCTTTTATGCACCATCTGCTGAACTGGAATCACCCACTTTTCACCCCAGGTAATGTCTAGATTAGTTTTTGATATCCAGTTAGTTCTCTGCATGTGTAGTGCTTTAATGAATAGGCACTTCTAGAACTCAACTCAACCCCCAGCCTTCCTCACCCATGCACTGCCACCCTAATATTCCATACCTCACAGCGGTGTCTATTCTTATTGTGTTTGAGTGATCATATGTGATATATGATATATATATATATATATATATATATATATATATATATATATGATCATACTGACTTCAGATTACTTGTAGTAACATGGGGCAGGAAGAAGTAGTCTGGAATCTGGAATTCTGGCCACTCCTTGGAGCTAGACCAAGTTACACAGAAAAATATTGAGGAGGTGCTCCCAATGACCAGGCCTTACATAGGACCACAGCTAGGCCTGTAGTGCCCTCAGTGCCTCCAAAGAAAAGACTTACTTAGAGAAATTTATGCAGGATCTAGCATACAATATCTCAGTCACCCGTAACAGCCCAGGATGGTCCTCAATGATACAGTGGCATAAATGGTTAAAAAAAAATTTAAACTAGCAACTAGAAAAAAAAGTAAACATGGTTCCCCAGGTAGTAAGGCAAAAATAGAGAGCATCTAGGTGCATGTGGCTGGCAATCCAGATGTTTGAGACAAAGTAAAAGTGTGATGGTGATGAGGCATATGAGGATATATGGTGAGAGTACTCAGAGAAGGCGGTAGACAGTTGGTTTTGGGGATGAATCAGCTGGATGGTGGGTCTTAGCCAGTTAGCAGGAGTTTGAAGCATGGTTCACAGCCTTTGAGTCAGGAAGTGGGGTGAGAGTAGTGAGAAGGAAAGTTAGAGCCAAGAGAGGGCAGGCGTACGGAGGAGGTTTGGAAAGAGGAATTGAATAAAGGCATCAGGGCAGAAGTGCATTTCTAAGAACTGGAGCACACAGGGCAGAGAAAGTCTCAGGCTCCCAAAGAGGATGGGCATCTGTATTTCAGAAGGGCCTGATGCCAGCAGGCTTGGGGAGCTCAGGGGAAGTTGAGCTCATGTGCAGGTGTGAGTTCATATCCAGAAGCAGAGGCAGAACTAGGTCTCTCAGGGTGGGAATCTGGTGAGAAGTGATTTTGGACCAGGAATTAGGGTGGGCCTGTCGTAGACCTGATGAAAGCCGTGTTCTGCTTTTACCAAATTTATGTTGTGATGGAGTTTAGCAGAGATGGGGTGAAGGCAGATAGACAACTTGATTATCCGGATCTCAACAAGAGAGGGACGACAATTAAGATGCATTAGATGTTGCTTTATATTTATTATTTCTCTCATCCTCCTTGGAACCTGCATGAGGTAAATGTTTCCCTCATTTTCTGGATTAGTCTCTGTAAGACTAAATTCTTTAACAGCCAGACAAATATCAGAAAACAGGGCAAACGGGGCTCCGAGCTTTATTTTTGAACATCTGTCCAGTGTGCTGTGTTGGCACTGACTCCATTCCAGTGTTTCCTTTAAAAGGATTCTTGTTTGCCAGGAAGAACTGGGTCAAATTAGGTAGCATTCTGCATGAAGCTATGGAGTTCAGAGGCCTCCTGACTGAGTCAGAAAGCCTTTGTCGCAAGTTCTGCGGAACCCTGATTAAATGAAAGCTACCAAGGCGAGGTCATCCTTTGAAAAATGTCAAATTAGGGCACTGATCCTCTTAACATATAAAAGGGGTGCTTCTCTGTGCTGAAGAATACTGTGGGGACAGACCGCTTGGTTGTCAATAAGGGAGGGTCACTAAGACCTCACTCAGCAAGGGGTCACACACACAGGGAGGAGGGCCTTTGCAAATGAGGACCAACAGCACATTTTTATGTGTATATGTGTATAGATACACACACGCACACATACAAACACATATGAACAGATCTGACCAATGGCTTGGCTACTAGCTTTTAAGGTGGACCTAGAGTCTGTCATACAGAGTGAAGTAAGTCAGAAAGAGAAAAACAAATACTATATATATATATACTATATATGCTAACAGATATATATGGAATCTAACAAAATAAAAAATGGTTCTGAAGAACCTAGGGGGCAGGACAGGAGTAAAGATGCAGACGCAGAGAATGGACTTGAGGATATGGGGAGTGGGAAGGGTAAGCTGGGATGAAGAGAGTGGCATGGACATATATACACTACCAAACGTAAACTAGCTAGTGGGAAGCAGCCACATAGCACAGGGAGATCAGCTCGGTGCTTTGTGACCACCTAGAGGGGTGGGATAGGGAGGGTGGGAGGGAGACACAAGAGGGAGGAGATATGGGGATATATGTATATGTATAGCTGGTTCACTTTGTTATAAAGCAGAAAGTAACACACCATTGTAAAGCAATTATACTCCAATAAAGATGTAAAAAATATATCAAAAAAAGAGAATATTAAACTTCTGATGAATAAAAAAAAGAATTTTAAAAAGGAACTTATTATAGAAATAGTCTACCACATAGTAGCAGGGTCCAAGTAGAGCTATTCACTTTTTACAACTCTTTTCAAAAGCTGAGCAATATAATCCTGTGTTCAACCCCCTTGACCTTACAGCAGGAAAGTGCAGTAATGGTGAAGTCAGCAAAATGTTTTAGACTCAGGCAGTAAAGTTGCAGAGTGTGTTTGTGATTGACTTTGAGTATTATCATTCTTGTCTCTGATGTTGTAGTTTCTATCCGTCATTAGTATCACTTTCTTTAAATACTGTATGTGATTTTCAAAGCATTATTTTCAAGTGTTACTCTATTTAGTCTTTGTACATATTTTCCCCATGAGGGATCTTAAATAATTTAATATACATAGCCCAAAGGTCTATATTTTCTCTCTCACCTGTATGACAGCAGAACCTTGACACCTCTGTCAGATATTTCAGAGAATCCCTGGGTCCTCAGACTTCCACAGTGCCCTTGTGGCCATGTCTCATTGCCTCCTTCCTGCTCCGATGATGGCACTTTGCCTTGTGCTAGTCGCAAGGCAGTGCTCTTCTACTGTTCTGATCCTGGACCGTGAATAGCGTCCTCTTCAAATCTGTTAGCAGCTGCTTCTCTTGGGGCTCACAAGCCCTCACCTACTGCTCTGGGTTCCCATGTCGCTCAGACAGAGAAAGCCACCTCCTGCAGAACAGAAAGACAATCTCTAGCCCAACCACGCTTGGGATTGATTACCTTTTCCTTCCCAGATGCCTTTGATGGATTCAAAAAAGACATAAGAGTCCAGATTGAAGTATGTGTCTTTAGCTCACTTCACCAAATACCAGTCATGCCACAAATAATGTGAGGATATTTGCTGTTCAAATTTTGGTGGCCCCAAACAAAACCTGTTTTCTCCAAAACACTGTATTTTTCTCACTAGAAACTGTAAAGACAGTTTTCCTCTGAAAGGATTTCAAAGTTTCATCTCCTTGCGCACTCTGTGTCAAGGTATAAATCCATAGGAAGGTGGAAATGGGCTTTATGCTTCACTAGGAATTTGTATACATTGTCATCTTACTGTTAACTAGAGATCAAATTCTAGGTCCACAACTGGATTTCGGTGAGATTCTTTCTTTCTCTCCAAGCTACAGAGTTTGGAGCATCTTCTTTCTAGAACTATAATACTGTTTTATTGTTTGTTTGTTTGTTTGTTTTAGTTGTCTGAACCTATGAATATAATTGGGTCATAAAAAGACTATACTTTCCCTGCAAAGGGGCTTTAGTTGCTGAATCCTCAGAATGAGAATATGAATCTTTTAAAGAAAGTGTCTAATTGCCATTCAGTGTGAGAAAACACAATAAAAATAGTGATATGTGAGAAAATAACAGAACTCCTACAAAGTCTTTTAGCAATAGCCCTTATCCTGTGCCCCTTTTCTTTAGGAAGCCCCAGTGCCTCTTGCTGTCATTCTTTAAATTCTGAAGGTACTTCTTGTTGCTTCCTACCTTCCTCTTATTATCCACCACTGTCCAACACATCCATTGCTCCTTCTGTGATTTCCTGTTATTGGAGAACAGCACATCATCTATGATGGATGAGCTGTTTGAATATCCCTTAACCATAAATGGGTCATTTACCTTCTGAGTAACTTCCAGTTGGCAACTCCCTTTTCATTCTATAACCTCTCACATTTGCTTTATAAGGGCAGTCGCCTTGTGTCATTTATTATACAGGACACAATCCCATAAAAGCCTCTATTTTGGTGTAAATCATATCTGATAGGGACCACAATGAAACAGGCATCAACAGCTGTAAGACTGCAGATGTTGGGGGTTTATGTGTAACGGGCAAAAAGTTTGGATTTCTTATAATGATACATGCAAAAAATAACTTTGCTTTTTTTTTAATAACTGAAATTAATTTTGATTATGGACCTGCATTTTACTCAATTAGCAGGGTTTCCTTCGTCCAGTTAGGATTTTTAGTCAGTGTGAGGTTACCTCCTTTCTCCCGAGGCCATGTCAGGAAACCCGGTCAAGGGTCTTCATCCTCAGCCCAGGCTGGTATCAGTTAACAGAGTTTGCACTTTCTTTCTGTTTGTTTGTTTTGTCATCAGCATCAATCCCAACAGACATCCATCCAAAAGGTCCATTCTTTCCATGCTTAAGTCATTGGCCCATACAAGTCACTTAACATCCTTACCCCGATCACAGGCCCTTCAGATCTACTGACTTTTTCTCACTAACTCCAATCTTTGGTCAAGGAAAGTTCTGTAGGCTGTGAAATGATTGGTGGGCGCTCTGTCAAGCCTTGCTTGTCGAGACACGTCACAGCCGTTTCCTGCTCTTTCATACCACGTGAGACTGACTGTAAGGCTTGGCATCTCCCAGAGATGGAGGTACTGATTCTGTTGGCTTTAAGATCCCCAAATACCAGGCTTGGAGGCAGAGTAGTACAAGGAACAGGATCCAAAGCTCCTTTTCAAAGGCTCACATCAACATCTAAATCTCCTACTTTTGCCTCCTTTTCTTTATATTTCTTTGTTTATTTAATTTTTAAATTAATCTATAGTTAATATACAACGTATTAATTTCTGCTGTACAGCAAAGTGATTCACTTATACATATATATATATTCTTTTAAAAATTCTATTCCTTTATGGTTTCTCACGGCATATTGAATATATTTCCCTGTGCTATACAGGAGGACCTTGTTTTTTATCCATTCTATATATAATGGTTTGCATCTGCTAACCCCAAACTCCCAATCCATCCCTCTCCCACCTTCCTGCCCCTTGGCAACCACAGTGACTCCTTTTCTTTAATACCTGTCTCCTGTCCCTATTCATATTTGTTAATTTAAGAAAGATTGTAAGAAAAATTGATTTAAACCAATCATAGATTTTTCTGACCATGGCTTATGATATAAGCTTTACGTCTTGCATTCTACTGAGCAGTAGTGTTTAATATTTAAAGCCAAGATTTTGAAGTTAAAAAAGATTTCTTTTAAATTATCCATGCTGTGAGTTTTAAAAGTCCATTTCAAAACTCAAAACACTTCATTTCTGTTTAAATAATCTTCCCCTGAGGCAAAAAGTGCCTGATGTCTAGTTTTCTTGGTGAGGAGGGTTTTCACGTTAAAAAGGATTACAGGGGGAGAAAAACAGCACAGTTTTTTCATGTTTCAAAACACATCCCAGCACACAAGGGCAGGACAATTGCAGTAATAACAGAAAGTGAGGACTACATCATGGTGACTTCATGTTTCCAGATAAAGACATTCCATAAAATCAACATCTATGGCCATTATCATTTCTCACAGAAAAACACATTTTGTTATAAAAACACAGAAAGGTCATAACTAAAAATAAATGACAGTTCTTTCTTTATGGGTGATATGGAACATTTTGGGAGAAAAGAAGTGCCATATTTTCCTATTTATATCATTTATCCACATCCAGAGGGGTGGAATACAACTTTATCATGGGATGTCACAGACCCATGAAGGAATCGCTGTCTCTATTCAAAAGTCAGGTAGAACTTAAATGCTGCCATATTATTGAGTAGAGTTTTTTGAAGAAGACTTCCTAGAACCTGCACTTTTAAGAATTGAGTGTGCTTAGAAAAAAAGAACATAAGCTTTGGACTAAAAAATAAACACATATTTGAATACAGGCATTCGTCCAAGTTTCTGAGCCTCAATTTACTTGTTTGAAAACTCAGAAGAATAGTAACTCTACATTTAAGTAATATTGATCTTTTAAAATGAGGTAAAGCATGAAAAACACCCAGCACACGGTAAAACTTCAGTTAATATTAATTTACATCCATTTCACTCTAAATTATAAACCAATGGAGGAAATATATATGTCATTTTATATAACAACTGAACATTTTTACCATGCTCTATATACTCCCCTTTCTCAAAACATTCAGGTTTAGATCACTGGATCAAATACGTCTTCTTTTTTAGGCAAGCAAGAGATAGTTGCTGATGTTGGAGAGAATAGCATGGCTAGAGGAACTAGAGGGATGTATGATTTCGCTTAGGCTAAGCTCTTCTGTGATAGAATATGACACCCCAGTCTCTTATTTTTGCTCATGCTACATGCACATCATGAGTTTGCTTCAGTTCTTATCATCTTCTTTCTGGGACCAAAGAAGCAGCCACCATCTGGGGAATCCCGATCTCTTGGCTGAGGGAAAAATGCAGAAGGCAGAGCCACACGATGACTCTTAAAGCTTCTGCTTGGAAGTGGCATATGCCCCAATTCATTGGCCACAGTAAGTTACGTAGCCAAGCCTGATGTCATTGGGTTGGGAAGAAAAAAATCCTGCAGTAGGGGGAGGTAACAAATATGGTGATCAGTAACACAGTCTAACAAAGTGGGCACAAGTAAATGCATGTAAAGAAGACAAGATATAAACAATAGAGAACGGTGGGCGGTACTGATAGCTATCTACTCAGCTCCAGTTTATTTGCTGCCATGCAGGATTGTGGACCCAGTGTTGTCAGGTATAGTTTTCCAAAAAAAGCTGAGGACTGGGGACTTTTATCTATTCATATTTCTCTGAGCCAAATCCAGCTCCTGGACGAGTCCAGGCCCCCTAGAGCTCTAATACCAGGTGTAATAAGTATATGCCAGGGCTGGAAGGAATGGATACTCACGGTTGCTAAACACACCAAATTTTTAAGGCAGGCTGGGGATCTGGACTTTTATGTAAAAGCTTTATATTTCCTATCTATCATCAGTAGATTCAAGTATTTTAAAAACACAATGCCAGACTCACAAAACATGGTTTTTGCAAAATCTGGCTCACTGACCACAGTTTCTGAATAATGATGGTGCTGTAGCTTGGGATCCCTCCACTGTCCTGAATCGGCAGCTTCTGAGAGGGGGTAATCAAACAAGGTGTCAGATTGCTACATGATAAATGAGTAGGCCGTTCTCTTTTTCCATTGTCTGGGAATGCCAGCTTCTAGGGGCCTCATTTTTGTGTGACTGACATGTCTAGAGTGTTTAGGTAGAAAGCGAAGGATTTGTTTCACCACACAAAACATTTAAAGTGATAGAATTAATAAAAATGAACAATGATCAACTGGTATTTTAAGTTATTTCTAAATTTGAATTCGTAAATGTTCATAAAGCCATAATACAACGGAAATCTTTACAATTTTGAAATTAAAAAGATGGCTGGCATCATTATTACTGCAATTTTATATTTAATGTACCATAAAAATCATGGCAGAAAGATATATTAACTGGATGTAAAACTCATGCTATCAGACAATTGACATTAAACAGAGACTCATAGCCATAATAATAAATCACTCACAGTAAATTAAAATCAGCTAATTGAACTTCATTTTTCCTTTTATATCTAAAAAGAATTTGCGTTTTGTGTCTTAAGCACATGGAGGTCAAGACCTCCCCTCCTCCATATCTTTCCATTAGATATCCTAGTACTTGCTGTCTTCTAGAATTAGGACCCCAAAGGCCACATTAAAGGCGTATGAAAATTTAGGTAAAGGGAAGATACGGCATTCTATCTATCTTTGTATCTTCATCACCTAGCAGACTATGTGACACAAAAACAGGTGCTCGATATCCTATTAAATGAATTAATATTCAGGATAATGTATATATTTCTATCAAATAATTGCCCCCCCATTTAATATGCTAATTATTTAGCAACATAGATCCTGAAGAACAGGAATGCAAGCTTATTTTACTTTATTATTATTATATTTGAATCACTTGGCCTGAATGAATGACTGGATTACTTAGAGAGAAGGATTTTAGCCACATCCTTTAGAGAAGGATATTAGGTCTACCTATCTATCTATCTATCATCTATCTATCTATTATTTTATTTATCTGCCTGTCTACCTGTCTGTATCCTTATGTGTAATAGGCATAATAAAAGTAACAGATGCCTATACAGTTTTTTCCCATATCCCATCATCTTTTCCATATCTCATAGTAATTCTTTGAGGTGGATATTAACAATTTTAATTTTACAGTTATAAATGGGGATATTAAAGTTCAAAGAAACAAAGTCACTGGCTGAGGTAAACATATCTTTTAATTGAAAATGCAGGTCAGCAGATCCCCACTTCTATTTTCCTTCCATTATAGCTTGCATTCAGTTTAGTTCTACCTACTGGATCCCTGATACTTGATTTTATAAGCATACACTCTTTAACCAGTAACCAAATGAATGTGAAGCACTGCTTATCCACATGAACATATAAACTCCAAGGGAGTATATCCTTTCAAGAAAGATATAAGCAAATAGAGTATCTGTATATATCAGGTTTCCTTTTTTCTGTATAGATCCTATTGGTTTCAAAGATCTTGGATCATTTTTGGCATTCCCAGCTATAGCTTGCTTCAGAGACTGTCACATAGTCAAGTCAAATGTCCCTTTAACTTCCAACATGAACTCAGGAGAACAGCTTCCTACTGAAACAGAAAAAGAAAGTCTACGTCTTCCTCACACACAGTCCCTCTCAATGGCTGTAGAATCTGCCCACTCCCGGAGCATCTTGCCTCCACCACCATGGTGGCAGTGATGTTTCCATGGCTGCAGAGGAGAGCAGGGGCCACCCCGCTCAGCACCTGTGTAGTGTCTGTAGCTATTAGCTTTAGCTTACTCTGTCATTTAGCAGGAAATGCAAATGCCTTACTTCTACCAACTTTATTTGCCAGCTGTCAGCCATTCAGGTTTCTAAACCAACAGACTTCTTTTTATATTTTTATAATTAAGAAATATTTCAGATATAGACAAAATAAAAATAATATATTTGACATCCCTATACCCACAACCAAGCTTTACCAAATTTAACTTTTGCCACAATTATTTCAGTTAAAAAAGAACCCCTAAACAAAAACTCTCCCAAATTGTATTTCACTCCCCTCCATAACCTTCCCAGAGGTAATCTTCTATCCTGAATTTTGTATAGATCATTTCCATAGATATTTATGTACTTTTATTCATAGCTTATATTAATAAAAATAGTAAGGCATTGCTCTGCATGTTTTATAAAATATTATAAAATGTTTATTTTCTACATGCATACTTTTTGTTCAGTACTGTTTATCCATATTGATACACATAGCACACGTTTATTTTAAATCATTGCATAGGATTCAGTAGAATGAATATACAAGAGACTATTTGTCAATATTCTGTTTATGGACATTTAGGGTTTTTTTTTTCTTTTTTTCCCCTTTCCTTTTTTTTTCCTTTTCTTCTTTTAGCTCATATTTCAAAAAAAGTTACAGGAGCAGCTTCTTGTGCACATATGCAAGAATTTTCTAATGTACATGAATTAGAATTGCTGTATTAAAAATATACATACCTTCAACTTTACTAAATATTGCCAAATTACTCTCCAAATGGATGCTATAGATGTAACTTTCTCCCAACAGTGTGTGAAATAGCACAGTGTTTCACAATCTCAGTAATTATCAGACTTCTTAGTTTGTTCACTGTGTTGGATGCACAATTATATCCCATTAGTGAGTTTGAACATCTTATGTTTATTTCCCATTTAGGCTTCCTCTTTAGTGAATTGTTTATTCATACCTTTGTGCAATTTGGGGAAGATAATCTCTTTTATTGATTTCAAGGGGCTCTTTATATATGCAGGACATAAATTCTTTAAGAGTTTATATGAGTTACCAATAGTCTTCTCAGGCTTTAATTTTTTTTCTTTTTCTGAGAGAGAAGTTTCTAATTCTAATGCTATGAATTTCTAGCATTTGTTTTATATTTTGCTTCTTATTTAAGAAATCCTTTCATTCTGAGTAAATAAAGATTTTTCTCTTATTCTTTATTATGCACTTTAATTTTCACATTAGGTCAATAACTTACTGCAATTTAATTTTGTGTATAGTATAAGAATAAACACATTTTTTTGTTTAGCTTCCCTTCCTTTCTTATTTTGATAACCAGTTGTTACAACACCTTTAATTTTGTTTAGAATTTTTGTATCTGTGTTCACAAACAATATTGGAATGTATTTTCCTTTCTCCTACTGTCTTTGTCAGGTTTTGATATCAGGTTTTTACTAGCTGGTTAAATGAATTACAGAGTTTCTCTCTTTATTTCTAGTTTTTGCCATAATTTATGTAAGATTGGTAGAGATTACCTGTAAAACCATGTAGCATTGTTGGCAACTTTTGCGGGAAGGCTATTTGGGGAGAAATGAACAGTTTTCAACTATTGCTTCAGTTGTTTGAATTGTCATTAGTAAGTCAGGTTTTTAGTTTATTCTCATGTCAGTCATATTCAGAGGTAAATGTAGAAATTTATTGAGTGTTCTCTTATGATTTATTAAACCACTGTGTCTTTAGTTTTGAGCCTTTCATTTCTAATATTGTTTACTTGTGCCTTCTTTGGTTTCCTTGACATAATGGTCAGAGTTGTCTTTTTTTTTAAAGAATCAGCCATTGGTTTTATTGTTTGTTGACATTCTAGTTCTTTATTCTCTTTACTGTAATTGCCTAGTTCATTTTTAGAAATTTCATCAGGTTTTCTCTGTTTTTCCCAGTTTTTAAGTTGCAAGCATAGTTAATTTACAGTTTATGATTTTCTAATGCAAGAATTTATAGCTACACATTTTCTTCTCGACCTCAGTTATATTCTACAAGATTTAATTCCACAAACTTATTTTATAATATTTAATTTTTAAAAGATTTGTATATATTTTAATTTTCTAACTTCAGATATGACTTCTGTTTTCATCTATGAGCTATTTAGAAGCAGTTTTATTTTGTAAACTTTCCAAATGTATTTTTTCTAGTTAATTTTCTACTATTATTTTCAGTTTAATTACATGTAGTTAATGAATGCAACTTGTTTGATATCAATTCTTTAGCTATGAGATTTTTCTTTAGTAATTTTTTTGCAAATAAGCTGTTTTAGTCAGTTTTTTGCAAATAAATAATTTTTAACACATTAATAACTTTTTAGAAACAATGGTTGCCAATTTCTATTTTTTTCTGCAATGTTAGCTTTATACATTTTGAGGCTCTAATATATATTAATTGTATCTAAATTTAGACTTATGATTTTGGCAATTATTTTCTTGACATTATTATTGACCCTCTTTCACCCTATTATCTTTTGCTTTAAAACAAATTTTGTCTGATGTTACTGTTGCTAAAACCACTAGTTACTTTTTATTAGTATATGCCCAATCTGTATTTTTCCATTCATTTACTTTTGATTTTTACATATTCTTGAGATTTTTAGTGCCTTTTGTAAATAGCACATAGCAATTATACAGTTGTGTGGATATAAGTTAAGCTTTGTTGTGATGTTGTTTATAAAGGTAAGCTTATCTTATATACATGTATTATGATTTCTCACATATTTGGATTAATTTCAACTATCTTGAGTTTTTTATTGTTGTTTCTTTTTATCCACTTTCTCACTTCCTAATGTGCATGTATCATTCTTTAATCCCTATTTAGTGAATAAAAGTTTGTAGAATAATATCTGGAAAAGTCAACTGTAATAATTATCAATCTTGATTCATTCTCCATTCGCTGTTCTTTGTAGAAATATTAGAATCATTTGGATCCATGATTCTTAATTTCTTTTTTATATTTTCTATCTCCTTTCATTTAAAATCTTCCAGTTTCCTAATTCAGCTGTGTCTAGTAAGATGTTTTTATCACACTTTAAGTTTCTTATTTTAAGAAGTGTACTACAATTTCCACAAATTGTATTTCATTTTTTTTTTAAATCAGCCTTTTCATGTTCAGATTGTCTTGCTTTTTTCTATATTTTCAATTCCTTTTTCTATATGTAATACATTTAAATCTACTTATTTTATGGACTTGATTTTATTGCTAAAAATAAAACCATATGATCATCTCACTAAATGCAGAAAAACATTTCACAAAATAATTCAACACCCACCCAGGATACAAATCTACCAATAAAATAGTATTTTCTCAAACTTTAGGGCATCTTAAAAAACTTATTTTATTGAAGTATAGTTAATTTAAAATGTTGTGTTTCTGGTATACAGCAAAATGATTCAGAAATATATATATATTCTTTTTCATATTCTTTTTAATTATGCTTTGTTACAGGATATTAAATATAGTTCCCTGTGCTATACAGTAAGACCTTGTTGTTTATCTATTTTATATATAGTAGTGTGTATCTGCTAATCCCAAACTCCTGATTTATCCCTCCCCCACCCCCTTTCCCCTTTGGTAACCTTAAGTTTGTTTTGTGTATCTGTGAGTCTGTTTCTGTTTTGTAAATAAGTTCATTTGTGTCATATTTTAGATTCCCCATATAGGTGATATCATATGGTATTTGTCTTTCTCTTTCTGACTTACTTCACTTAGTATATATGGTCAATTGATTTTTGACAAATATGCCAAAGTAATTCAATGGGGAAGAATAGTCTTTTAAACGGTGTTGTAATGATTAGATAGTCATATGAGAACAAAAAAAAAACAAAGCAAAACCTTAAACCTTACTTCACACCATATTAAAAAATTAACTCAAAATAGATCACTGACCTACATATAAGAGATAAACCAAAAAAACTCTTAAAAGAAATCTTAGGATAAAATCTTCATAACTTTGGATTAAGCAAAAAATTTTAAGATGGGAACAAAAAAAAATGAACCATAAAACACAAATGTGATAAATTGAGCTCCACCAAAACGTTAAACTTTTGTTCTTTGAAAGACACTGTGGGAAAATAAAGAGGCAAGCCACCTGCTGTAGAAAATGTATTTCTGATAAAATATTTTGACCCAGAAAATATAAAGAATACTTGCAACTCAAACAAATTTATTTCAAAAGAGGCAAAATCTTTGTGCAGGCATTTCACCACAAATAATATACAAATGGTAAAACAGCACATAAAAAATTTAGCAAGATCATTAGTCATTAAGCAAATGCAACTTAAAACCACAATGAGATACCACTGCATATTTTTTATTTATTTATTTATTTTTGTCTGTGTTGGGTCGTTGTTGCGGTGTGCGGGCTTCTCATTGTGGTGGCTTCTGTAGTTGCGGAGCACGGGCTCTAGAGCATGGGCTCTAGGCACGCGGACTGAAGCAGTTGTGGCACGTGGGCTCAGTAGTTGTGGCTTGCAGGCTCTAGAGCACAGGCTCAGTAGTTGTGGCGCATGGGCTTAGTTGCTCCACGGCATGTGGGATCTTCACGGACCAGGGCTCGAACCCGTGTCCCCTGCATTGGCAGGCGGATTCTTAACCATTGTGCCACCAGGGAAGCCCACCACTGCACATTTTTTTAAATGTCTAAATTAAAAAAAAAAAGATAAGTCTTAGTATTAGAAAGTTTATGAACTAGACCTCTCATTTATTGCTGATGTGAACAGAAAACAGCTTGAGCAGTTTTTTTTGTTTTTTTAAATAATAGTAAGCATTCACTTACTGTATAACCCAGAAATACTTCTCCTGGGTATTTTCAGAAGAGAAATGAAAGCATATGTACTCACAAAAATTTGTACATGAATGTTATGGATTTATTAATAATAGCCTCAAACTTGGAAACTGCCCAGATGTCTATCAATCAGAGGATGGATAAACAAACAGTAATATATCCATAAAATGGAATAATATTCAGCTACTACAAGGAGATACTAACAAATGGATGAATCTCAAAAACAATATGTCAAATTCTTAAAAAGGTTAAATTATAATAATAGAAACTACATCAATGTCTGGGGCCATGGGTGGACAAGGGGGAGATTGACTATAAAGGAACACAGGAAAATTTTGTGATGATGGAAGTGGTCCTTTATTGATTATGGTAGAGTCCATACCTTTGTCAAAACTATACATTTAAAATTGTTAATATTATTGCATGCCAATTATACTTAAAAAAGAAGATCTTAAAAACCCAAATAATTTTGTTATATATCTCTGTTAGGCTATGCCCTCAGACAAAAAAATTCAAACCAAAACAAAACTTTAACAAAAACGATCTTAAACTCTTTCATCATATTTTTGTTTGTAGTGTTAGTATTATTATTCTAAGAGTTATATAGGTGAACTCTAGCATACAATATAGAAGTAATTATGTTATCTTTGGAAGCCAGGATTCTTGGGAGAAACAAACAAGATAGATACATTTAAGTAAAACTCGGTAGTACTAAATTTGAATTGAAGTATCTGCATAAACTCATTGTGTTTTTATCTTAAAAAAAAATATATCAGGCTTTGTCCACTAAAAAGCAAACCCTAAAAATAAGGACTGGCCCAGCAGTGATAAGCCTCCTCCCTGATATTTATAACCCCTAAGTATAATTTCCTAGTAAAACGAACCAGCATTCCTTGGGGAATGGTTGACTTCTCTCAGGTCTAGAGTGGGAAATGTATATATGAGCTCAGAAAGTCATGTCAGAGGCTAAGGAAACTATTAAAGCCACTAAGGACATATCGAAAAGACGAACCAGTTGAAGAGGCTTCCACTAGCCAAAGATGGTATAACCGGAACAAGAAAAAGAATAATAACCTCCATAGATTGAAACATGTTGAAATATGAGTTTAAAATAATACTTAAAAAAAAAAAAACCCTCACTCATCACCATTTGAGAAAACCAACTCATTGTTTTGAAACTGTAAGACAAAGGAAATACTTGACCACTTATCCTGCTTTTCTGTACAAATTATACCTTTGGTTACCTTCAGTGACCCAGTAATTGATGAGGGAATTTTTTAAAAGAAACATTTCAGATAATAAATAAAATAATGAATTATATAAATAGAATCACACCTTTTTGCAACCTCTGTTGAAATGATGGATGCCATCAATGATTATCAACTGTTGCTTACATCATAAGAAAAGGAGATGAGCAGATATCCCATATCTCCTGATTAAAGTACCCAACAGTACCTAAGAAGTAGACGTACAAAAAACTAGAACCTGAAACCAATCAATCTCTGAATCTCATGGTCTAATCATCAATTAACAGAAAATATATATGACAAAGAAGCACGAAAAACATGACCATGCCCAATCTGTGGAAAATTCTAAGAACAAATGATACAGATTTAAAACATATAAAAAGGGATAAAAATAGAGGGTTCTAAATCTATTAATTAAAATTTATAGTTTAAAGCCTATAGATCAAAAGAGATAAGATATATATTGTATCTACTAAGTGTAATGAGTAGACTTTATTGTACCTCAATTCAAACTTTTAAAAATCAGGAAAATTTGTATATTGATGGGATATCTAATAAAATTAAGAGGATATTGCTAGTTTTTAAAAGCATCATAATAGCATTGTAGTTATGTATTTTTTAAAGAAAATATTCTTTTAGAAATAGGTATGGAAATATGTGAAGATGAAATGATATGATGTCTGAAATTTGCTACAAAATAATCCGATGCTTGGGGGATATGGATATAAATGAAACATTACCCATGAATTGATAATTATGTAAGCTGAATATTGATTGCATCAGATGGTTTTACCCCACTATCTCTAATTGTGAATGTTACTAGAAATTAAAAAAATTTTTTTAAGTTTTAAAATGTCCACCTGGGAATAAAATCACTTGTGCCCTATATACTCAGTGTGGGAAAAAAACAAAAACAAAAAACAGACAAGATCTAAATGTGATTAAAGAAAAAGAAAAGAAGGAAAATCTTGCCTTCTTCCTTTTGATGGTCTTGTTCCCGAATAACCTCTGAGTGCTCCAATTATTTTAGTATAGTGACATGAGATGAAGTAGGACAAGGCAATTAAGCCTCAGATAATATTGAGTACCTTTTGTAAAAACACTGCATGAATGTATGAACACATTCTGAACGTATCTTCCAGAGTGCTTGTGGTTACCCTAAGATTAAGGATCTTTGTTTATAATAATTTTTTAAAGAGAAATCCTGCCCTAAAGAATATTCATTATAAAAATGTAAGCCAAGATGGTAATAAATGTGTTTTTTCTTAAATTTAAAGATAATTTGGAAAAATGTTAAGGTAGACTTTTATATCAATGTGATTTCACTTTTACTATATATTAAACTATTGCAGTAGGAAGAAATAATCAGTGTGATGTAACATATAGAAATGAATAAATATTACAAATAACAAATCTGCATTTGCATTATTAAAGTCATATCTAAATCTTATGTTATCAAAAACACTTGAAATGTTCTTTTAATCAAAATGTAATTAAATTGAGAAAACCACAGATATGGCTAGAATTAGGGTTATAAGCTTTCTTCTCCACATTACAGAAATGTTCATCAGCAAGCTGTTGGCTAATGTGACCTTAGCTTTTCAGAAGACATTCTAAAAATAGAACACACTTTCACTGAGTCATGAAAAAAAAAAGTATTTTCCAGAGATGTTGCATGAGATTTAAAAGAAGTAACCCTTTCCTTTGATCAAATCAATTGCCATTATATATATTTCGATATATTGATTTTTAATGCTATGTGGTACACACACACAAACACACACATGGCGTAGATTTAAGTATGTTAATAATAGATCTAGCAAATTAACTATTTTTCTCAGCGAGAAAGATATTAGACAGGCAGAATTTATTATGCTTCAACATTACCTATTATTCCAAAGTTGTTGATTTGTTTTATCTCATTTTCCAAATTCAAACTTATACTACAGTTATTAGAAAACTTTTAATTCTAACTTCTTTTAACCAAATCTTTATCAAACACAACATCTTTCCGGTAAAACTTGATAAGGACTTGTATTTGAACTGTGTGAATTGGTCCTTACTTATGATTGTAGCCTTCATGATTCTAGCATCAGAACTAAGATATTAATGTTCTCTCATGTACTCTATACTTCTTTTAAGAAGTCCTGGGTCACAGGACATTATCTCTTCATAATTATACCTTTTACCTCTTACGTTTGGGTTTTTAAATCTATACAGAGTCTCTTCCTGCATATGTAGTAAAGGGAATTTTGTTTGTTTCCTCCTTACAATTACATAAAAAGACAAATACCATATGATTTCACTCATACGTGAGATCTAAAATACAAATAAACAAACAAAAAAACCAACTAACAAAACAAAACAAAAGGAAAACAAACTCATAGATACAGAGAACAGATTAGTGGTTACCAGAAGGGAAGGTGGTTGGGAGGGAAGGGGTGAAGGGGATCGATTGTATGGTGATGGATGGCAACTAGACTTGTGGTAGTGATCACTTTATAGTGTATGCAGATGTATAATGCTATACACCTGAACCATTTAAACAAAGATTGTTAATACAAGAGAAAGGGTATGGTAAGTTGAATGACAAATTCAGGTAGACTTTTTCTGTCTTGGGAGCTTTTTGTTTGTTTACTCTTGGACTTGAGGATGTTGATTGAAAATAGAAAGCAATTTGGGATAGTGAGTAGGTTGAAGGCATGGATCTGTATTTAGTATCTAGCCCACATATTCCTATTTAAAAACAAGGTTGCAAAAATTAGGGTTTTCACTCCATCTGTTTAAAACTGGTATTTGCATAGTCAGGGTGTTCTTTTTTAATATCATAAAATGCTTCTTGCTAAAACATGATGAAACCTTTATTCCTAAGAAATCAGAGATATTTTCTGTATATTAGAAAAGAATAGTCTACAGCTCAGTTCACTTAAAAAAAAATCCTCTCATAAGTATCCTTGGTTATTTAGCATTTTGACATGTCAACCTTTTAGAATGTATGTTTGGATTTTTAATATCTCATTCATCAAGAAAAAACAAAAATCTCCATAGCTTACACATTTAATTGTATGTACTGAAAATAAACTATGTTATTTTACCATGTTTCATGCAGACTTACTACATTTTCTTAAAGAGGATAAAGTAAGAATAGATATTAACATTACAAGATATTTTACAATAAGGTTTTTTGAAATAGCAAGCTCCCACTAATGCACTGGATAAAAGAATATCTAGGACTGGAAGGAACTGTGATGATTAGTCCTGCATTCACATCGACACAGTAGAAACTGAGGCCCAGAACAGTTAGGTATCTTCTATGAGATCTACAGCTAGTCCGTTTCCAATTTGGCACAAGAACTTGTGTCTCCTGATATCCCTTCTTTTCAGAGAAAGTGATATTATCACTGAGTTGGAAGACAGGTGGGAGGTGATAGACTAAATTCTCTTCATTCTTTAAAAATTTTGAATATTTATTCTAAATATTTGGAGAAGGGAGTGTTCAGGTTAATTGAGAGTTACCAGCTATTATATATATTATATATCTATTACATATAATACATTTACAAAGAATTAGAACATAAAATATTCTTGGCATAAAATTATTCTGAACTTAATCTTTTTAAATGATTTAGAAAGCACGTAAGTAATTTCAGTCCTTCTAAAACATCATTATAAATATAATTTTTAAATATTAAAATTTGTCCTGTATAAAACTGGTAGAAAATTAAACATTAGCAAGTGTGTGACATTCCCTACAAGTCTTATATAAGAGAAATCCATGAACGTACAATTTGAACAGTATGGAAAGGAATACACTAAAATATGAAATTCGACCTTTAAACAATCTCAGCTCCCAGCCCTACTCTTTAGAGTAACTATATTTTCTTAGGTGTCCTTTAGGTTAATTTTTAAAATTAATACTATATTTTTAGAGCAGTTTTAGGTTCACAGAACAATTGTGGAGACAGTACAGAGATTTTTCCTGCACCCCCTGCCCCCATACATAGCCACCCCCATTATCAACATCCCCTAGTAGAGTGGTACATTTGTTACAACTGTAGAATCTACATTGACATGTCATAATCACCCAAAGTCCATAGTTTACGTTAGGGTTCACTCTTGGTGTTGTATATTCTATGAGTTTTTACAAATGTGTAATGCCTTGTATCCAACGTTATAGTATCATAAAGAGTAGTTCACTGCCCTAAAAATCCTCCGTGCTCCGCCTATTCATCCTTTCCCCAATCCCACCCCAACTTCTGGCAACTACTAATCTTTTTTTTGTCGCCATAGTTTTTCCTTTTCCAGAACCAATTTCTTTTCTGTATTTAGAGTTTTATGCCACTCTGACTGTTAAAATTGGGTTGCTGTGCAGCATGCCAGAAACATAGCCACTGGGCAAAATGAAGCTATCTACCTACCTAGTTAATATGACTTTATAGAGAGTAACTAAAAATGTATCCATATGCAGAATCAGAGACATTTGAAATTAAAGGAGACATATAGACTGGAGAAAAAATATTTTATTCTAAACTCTGTACATATTAACTATAAAATAGACTGCCATTTTTTAACATAAATCAAACATATTATAATTCAAACATCAAAATGAGCATTGTTCCAACGAAAGTAGCGATTCGGGGAGCCAGTACCATGGTTTCTGTTACACTACAACATTCAAAAGGAGTCTCACAATCCAATTTTGCAAGTTCTTCCTGAGCCACCTTATGAGCAATCAGTGAAAAACGGAGTCTCGTTATGTTCTAGTCACATCACTTTTTTGATGAAAAATTAATAAGACCTGCTTTGTCCATATCATATTTCCCACAGTGGGCTTTAAATGACTTCTGGCTATTTCTGAGACCATACCTACTCTCAGTGGATACAAATATCCATTATTGAGTATATTAAAGCTAAATTTTCACAAGTTCTGAAGGTACTGGCTAAGAGTTGTTAAGAAACATGTCTGAACAATGCTAGGATCACTGGGGTCAGGGCACTGCCTACCAAGGGGACGATTTTGAGGTGAAAGCATTACTTAGAAGTGTATGACCTGGTATGTTTCATTTAACAAGTCACATTGCTTCTCAGGAACACGGTAGATTTTGTTAAATTAAATGTGACATAGGGTTTTAAAATAAAATAGCAGCGTCCAGAGTTTCTAGAGCTTCTTTTAGATGTAAGTTAAGGAATTTCATTCTTTAGGGATCATCTTTCAAATCGTTGTCCTTTTCAGGTACTACTGAATTCGTTTTCCACAAACAGCTACTATCTCATTCATCTATTCATTTAGATGCTAGGAATATAGCTGAAAGAAAACAGGTGCTTACCTTCTAGTGGAAGAAGCTGGCAATAAACACCCAAATGTGTAATAAAAGGTCAGGTGGTGAGAATAGCTATGAGGAAAAATTAAGAAAGGTAAGGGTGTACTGGGGACACGATTTCAGGCAGTGCGATCAGAAAGTCCTCTTTGAGTGGTTGACGAATGATCACCTATCTGAATACTCACAGTTGGAATGTTTTCCTACCAGAGAGAACAAGTGCAAAGATCCTGAGGACCTTGAAGAACAATCAGGTGCCAGTAAGGCTGAAGAGTGAGGAGGGGCTGGTAGTAAGAGCCCCAATCTCAGAGTGGTATATAGGAAAGCAGTTAATGCCCTGGGCCTACGTATTAGCTCCATCAATTATTATCTGTGTGCAGTTTACCTTTCCAGGTCTCGAATCCCCAGCTGCTCCGAATACAAATAACAGCAGCACCATCTCATAGGTGTGGCAATTAAAGAAGAGAACACAGCACTGGACACATAGCACCATCAGTGATGAAGTATCCGATGAAGGAAGAGAGAGTAGAGACATGAGGTTGTGTCTTTCCAAAAAAGAGTTAAATATCTGTTCACCTATTGAAAAGGAAAACCTTAAAAAAATTAACTTTCTAGATCAAGCTAATGATTCGCAGTTTCCATGCAGTTATTTCTTTCAACACCTCCTGCATCAGCTGCCATTATTTGCTTTTCGGTTTAGCTCCTTTAATGCAGGATCTTTATAAAAACACAACTTTAATAACTCTTTTATGCCTTTTTTCATAAACACAGAAGTATTACATGTTTGTTAAAGGAAAAGTTTTTCAAAGCACAGAAATATAAGAATATAATATCCATCATTGTTGTAATCAGAGAATATCTTTCCACATAACCGTAAATCATGTAAATATTAGTAAATTGAACCATTTCCAGTGATTCAATATTGTAGTAAATATTTGATCATATTTCATGACTTTATTTTTACATATCAATTTTATTTTACTGTATGGTATACAGGGGCCCTAACTAATTTTTTTTTTAAAGGCAGAATATAGTTCATTCCTAAATTGAAGAACAGTCTCTCTCAAACACTAAATGTATAAAAATTGGTTGTGTATGTTTTGGTCTTTCGTTGTTTCCTTCAGCTGTCTTTTCCTGAGCCAGTATGACATTAGTTTAATGATTTGACATTAGAAATAAATATATGCAATATATAGTAATATTATAAACTTTAAATATATTATAGGAAATTTTATTATGCATTATCACTTATCAACGTAACTTTGTCTACTCATCATCTATTACATTTCCAGATAAAGTTTACATTATTTTATCAAGCTAAAAAAAGCATTTTGAGGGTTTTTATTGGAATTTTGTTAAATTTATATGTAAATTTGGAAGATCTGACATTTTTACATGATCAATCTTTTCATATGGGAATATTCATGTCTTTCTCTGTGAGAGAGAGAGAGAGAGTGTGTGTGTGTGTGTGTGTGTGTGTGTGTGTTTTACTGAATCTCAAATTTAAAAGAAGTTCTTTATTCCTCACCTTTCTTCCTCCACTTCAGTATCATTAGCTATTATAGGAAAATGCAAATTAAAACCCCAGGGATTTGTTACTATACTGATATCAGAAAGGCTAATTAAAAAAACAAAAAGTAACACTCTGAAATGTTGGCAAGGATGCTGAGAAACTGGATCACTCATAAACTGCTGGTGTGAATGCAAAATGGTACAGCCACTCTGGAAAACAGTTTGCTAGTTTCTTTTAAAAACTAACATGAAACTACCATATGACCTGGTAATTGCATTCCTGGGCTTTTTTCCCAGAGAAATGAAAACTTATGTTCACACAAAAACCTGTACAGGAATTTCATAGCAGCTTTATTCATTATAGCTAAAAACTGGAAACACCTCAGTTGTTCATCAACAGATGAGTGATTAAACAGATTGAGGTTTACCTATAACATGGAACATTACTCTGCAATGAAAAGAATGAACTATTTATTGATACATGCAACAACTTGGATGAAGCTCCAGAGAATTATGTTGAGTGAAAAAAGTCTATCCCAAACGGTTACATACCACATGATTCCATTTATATAATATTCTTGAAATGACAAAATTATAGAAATATAGATCAGATTAGTGTTTGCTAGGGATTAAGGGTGGGGTGTGGGTAGAGGTAAGTAAATGTGGCTAAAAGGGACAGGATGAGTGATCCTGTGATGATGGAAGTGTTCTGTGTCTTGACTGTGTCACTGTCAATATTCTGGCTGTGATAATGTACTATAGTTTTACAAGTTGTTACCTTTAGGGGAAATTGGGTAAAGCCTATATAGGATCTCTCTGTATTATTTTTTACAACTGCTTTGAAACTGCAGTTATCTCAAAATAAAAAAAATATTTAAGAATAAAAGTAAATACATGAGAAGAAATTTTAAAATGTATTCTTGGAATTAATTTGGATTGAAATTCTGTTAAATTAATAAATAAATTTGTAGTGATCTGACATTTTTACAGTATAAATCTTTTCATCTAGGGACGTGTCTTTCTCAGTGTGTGTGTGTATGTTCCTTTAACAAATCTTAGCAATTTTTAAAACAGATTTAAAGAGATTTTATTATTCCTTAACATTTTTCCTCCACTTCTGTGCTTCTTGCTCTAGAAGTTTCCAAGTAGAATATTGACCTAGATAAAAAAGGTCTAAAAAAGCTGGATTTCCACATGTTAAGTCTTTTTTCTATATTATCTTATCTAGTGTCAAAAATAAATCTTCTCTTTAAAGTTCTGATTTTGTGTACATGTTTTGAGACTTTATATTTTTAGAGCAGTTCTAGGTTCACAGCAAAATTAAGAGGAAAGTACAGAGATTTCCCATATACTGGCTACTGCCCCCCACATGCTGAGCCTCCCCTATTATCAACCTCACTCACAGATTTTACCAAAGATGAACCCACATTGACACATCATAATCACCTAAAGACAATGGTTTACCTAAAGTTTCACTCTTGGTGTTGTACATTCTCTGAATTTGGACAAATGTGTAATGACATATATCTATCTTTATATTATACAGAGTGTTTGCACTGCCCTAAAAATTCTCTGTACTCTGCTTATTCATCTTTCTCCTCACCCCCACGCTGGGAACCTCTGATATTTTTACTGTCTCGGTAGTTTTGCCTTTTCTAGAATGTCATACAGTTGGAATCATATAGTATGTAGCCTCTGAGATTGGCTTTTTTCACTTAGTAATATGCATTTAAGATTCCTCCACATTTTTTCATGGCTTGGTAGCTCATTTATTTTTAGCACTGAATAATATTTCATTGTCTAGGTGTACACCATTCACATATGGAAGGACACTTCGGTTGATAATAAGTTTTGGCAATTAATTCATGCTTTGACTATAAGCATATATCTGCAGCATTTTGAGGGACATAAGTTTTCAGCTCCTCAGGGTAAATACCAAGGAGCACAATCACTGGATCATATATGAGTATGTTTAGTTTTATAAGAAACTACTAAATTGTCTTCCAAAGTGACTAAACCATTTTGCATTCCTACCAGTGATGAATGAGAGTTCCTGTTGCTCCATATCATCACCTGCATTTGGTGTTGTCAGTATTCCAGATTTTGGCCATTCTAATAGATGTGTAGTAGTATCTCATTGTTGTTTTAACTTGCATTTCCCTGATGACATATGATGTGGAGCATCTTTTCATAAACCCATTTGCCATCATATATCTTCTTTGGTGAGGTGTCTGTTAAGGTCTTCAGCCCATTTTTAATGAGCTTGTTTGTTGTTTTAATGAGCTTATTGTTGACTTTTAAGAGCTCTATATATGTTTTGGATAAGAGTTCTTTATTTGATATGGCTTTTGCAAATATTTTCTCCCAGTTTGTGGCTTGTTTTTTTTATTCTCTTAACATTGCCTTTCACAAAGCAGAAATGTTTCATATTAGTGAAGTCTAGCTTATCAATACTTCATGGGTAGTACTCATATCTAAAAAGTCATCACCATATCCAAAGTCATCTAGATTTTCTCCTATGTCATCTTCTAGGAGTATTATGGTTTTGCAGTTTGCTTATAGGTCTGCTATCAATTTTGTGTTAATTTTTGTGAAGGGTGTAAGGTCTGTGTCTAGATTCATTTTTTTGCATGTGGATGTCCAGTTGTTTTAGCACCATTTATTGAAAAGACTGTTTTTGTTCCATGTATTGTCTTTGCTCTTTTGTCAAAGATTAGTTGACTATATGTATGTGGGTCTATTTCTGGGCTCTCTATTCTGTTCTACTGATCTCTTTGTGTATTCTTTCACCGATACCACACTGTCTTGAATTATTGTAGCTTTATAGTAAGCCTTAACGTCAAGTAGTGTTAGTCCTCCAGCTTTGTTCTTCTCCTTCAATATTGTGTTGGCCATTCTGGGTCTTTGGTTTCTTCATATAAACTTTAGAATCAGTGTGTCAATGTCCACAAAATAACTTGCTGGGATTTTGATTGGAATTGCATTTAACCTATAGATTAAGTTTGAAAGAACTGACATCTTGACAACACTGAGTCTTTCTATCCATGAACATAAAATATCTCTCCATTTATATAGTTATTCTTTGATTTTGTTCATCAACTCTATGTGTTTTTTTTACCCTTCAGCAGGCTACCTCCAGCATGTTCTCTAACACTGAGGGGTAAGCACTAAGTGGAAACATTCAAGCACTTTTCAAGTTTCTGCTTGTGTCACAATTGATAACATACTGTTGGCCAAAGCAAATAGCATGGCTGAACTCAGAATAAGGGACAGTGGAATATACTACAAACTTTTGCTGTAAAAAGTAACAAAAGTCCTGGCAATGGGCATGGATACAGAGAAAGCTGAAGAATGGGGGCCAGTATGTGATCAATCCACCACACTAACTTATTACATAGGGTTATTGTGAAGATGAAATAATATACTTTAAAGCCCTTTATAAATTATATTTTGCCCATTGTGTTTTTATAGACATTCTCATTATTAACATGACATTTAAAATAAAGCTGCCTTGACTGACATAAATTTAGAACAGGGGTCATCAAACTTTGGTTCCTGGGCCCCATTTGTCCTATTGCTTCTATTTACACAGGCTTCAAGCTAATAATGGGTTTACATTTTTCAATGGTTGAAAAAATTAAATTTTAATGATAATATTTTGTATCATATTAAAATTATATGAGATTCAAATATCAGTGTCTGTAAAGAAGGTTTTCTTGGGACACAGCCATGCTCAATAGTTTACATATTGAGTATAGCTACTTCTATGCTACAGTGAGTGGCAGAGTTGAATAATAGCAACAGAAATCATGTGGACCACAGCAGCTAAAATATTTACTATCTGGCTCTTTACAGAAAACGTTTGCTGACCCTCTGTTGTAGAATACTTATATGGATCTTAGAGTTTTATGCAGACATTTCTAAATAAGTCTAGCATAGTTACATGGGTCATTCCTCCAAAATCCTTCAGTGAATATATTTGGAAGGATCAGGAGTTATATGACTTTTGACTAGCAGTACTGATAATGTACCTGCTTTGTCAGCTAAACTCCTACCTTATTCTTTCCCCTCAGTGCTCTTTTGCTTTATTTAGTCTTTCAACTTCACACTAGCTGGCTATCCCTCTGCAGTGTCCTTGCAGCTCAGGTTTGGACAATTGACTGATGTGAGTCTCAGTGACCAGTTGTTCCCTGTGAAGTTCATCTCAACAGAAGTCCAGTTCTGGAAGCACCCCACCAATACTCCCCATCTATCAGAGGCAGCAAGAACTCTAACCCCCCAGCTGTATCCTGCTGGCTCTGCCCTAACACTTAGGCTCCAAGTAGAGAACTACTCAGAAATAAGTGGATAGTTAGTAAAAGAAATAGCCTGGTGCAGAACTCAGATATTCTGACTGTATTTATGAGAATAGTGCTATATCATCATATAGGCATAGTTCATTAGATGTTTAGCTCACATTTACACTTTCCACTTCCTCCTTATTCAAGAAATCGAATATATAACGTTTTGTTAGATAATTACACATCAGAATTAAAACCCTACATTCGAACATAACATTATGCTTATATTTACTGACTTTCAATTTGGAGTGCTTTCATTTATCTATATATTTGATGTTATGAATAGTCACTAAACTAGCATGAATAATTTTATATAATTCTGTTTTTATCCTCGACCTTGTATAAAGTTCCTTTCTAACTCATCTCCGTTTCTTACTTTGGAATTGGCTTGCCCTCAATGCTAACATCAGGTTCGAGGTGTTCAGTGCGTTTCGGGATCAAAATACCATCAATTTTGCCCATAGCTACTAGCCACAAGGCAGGTCCTCTGCCTATCAGATTTTCTGGCTCAGACGGCAGTTTTCTTATCATTTCTTTGTCTTCCCAGTCACTCTGTCTCAACTGGTAAAGCAAGAATTTTCCATCTGATTCCTTCTCTTGACAGTGAATGACTTATCTATGACTAGTTTCTCCAATTGTAAGGAATTGTTGTTCCAACATCCTGAATCAGTTATTTGAACTCCATACACCTCTTTCCTTCCACATACTGAAGAAAAGGGAGATTAGAGCCAGGTAGCTACATCTTGCAACAACGGCATTCAACTGGCATTTCACAATCAAATGTGAATGAATAGGTGCCCCTTTACTTGTTTAAATAACGTAGCAAATATCTTCTTCCTAGTAAAGTTCAGGGAATTGCTCTAATAAGTGATGTTTAAAATGTAAAAGTTGAAATTAGCTTCGAATACTTTTTAAAAAGTTATCTAAAAGTTATTAAAAAGGTATCTAAAGTTACCAGACGTGTTGAGGTCATTCCCTGGAGGTCCGGTGGTTAGGACTCAGTGCTTTCACTGCTGGGGCCCAGGTTCGCTCCCTGGTCAGGGAACTAAAGATCCTGCGTGACGCTTGGCAAAAAACTCATAGCAAACAAGTAGGTAAAAGAGTCGTATTGAGGCTTTCATGTACCATAAAATACCAACATAGATGTTTTAAAAAGGATGAATTAACCTGTTTCAAGAACGTTTGGAGAACGGTTTGTTCACTTAATCTTTCATTCTCCTTGGTTTGAAAATCACTCTGATAGTTGTCTATTTCAAATTCTTGTTATTTTAGACCACTCGGAGTGTAGATGAGTAATTTTATCTCAACCACGTTTCCCTTATGCAGCAAAGAGACAGTTGCTTGTTCATGGAAAGCGAGAGGAGAGATTAGCAGAGGGTCTGGGGAGAAGGACTCTTGCAGAGCTCTCTGCCAGTGCCAGAGAGCTGCTCTACTGAGTGGGGTGGAGGTGGGACTTGGAGATGATAATCAAGTAAAACGGGAAACATTCTCACAAAGAACACCGACGTGTGCTGAGAACTGCGGAGGGTGTGCAGCATTGAAGCATTTTTCTGTGATTCTCAAAATCTACTTTTGTTCAGCTGACATTAAAATTGTTCACTTTGTTTTTTAAATTTGAAAGATGCCAAAAATTCAGTGGCTAAAAATATGAGGGGAAAAGCCTTGAGTAAAAAATATAACCAATTAAAGTGCCGAGTGAAAAGTCTTGTACACGAGGGCAAAGCGCCCTTGGATCAGAGTATTCAGGTCCTGTTGTGAAGCTTTGAAGAGAAAATGCAACATCCTAAACACATAACAATGAAAGAGGGACAAAGACACATGGGAAGAGAGGGTGAGGAAACTGCTCTCCTTTTGTCTTCTCCTCACTCTTTACCCTTTCAGATATATTGCCTATAGCAAGCGTTTGTTTGGGTGTTTGTTTTGGTCCTTTTTTTCCCCTCTCCTTTTGAAGGTAATAACTACTGTAAAGCTGCTTCACTGCAGGAACTGAGGCTTCTGCCGAGTGTTCCTTCTTTTATGGGAACAAAAGCACCCTTACTGTGTGAAGCATTCAGAACTTACTCTGGAGGTCCGACTTCCAAGTTGAGAGCATATTTTACCCTTCCCAATATTTGAGTTATGTTAACTGCTGAAGAGAAACAGGACTTCTGGTCACTAGGAAAAGGTTCTGCCTGGTTGTGTGGGCACGCAATAGCTCCAGAGTTGTTCTTTTAATGAAAAGAATATAAACTAAATTCCTGCAGAAATCTCTCACTGAAAATGCAGGATGTAGGTGGAGGAGTGGCAATGTTTTGTGACTTTCACTGTGCAACACAGGTTGCAAAAGCCTTTTACGCATATAACCTGTTTCCCTGTTTTACCCATTTAAACTTTATCAAGGTATTGCTCCTCAGAGACTATTTTCTTGGTACCTTCCTGGCAAAGGCAGAGACTAATAGATAAATGGTAGCAATAGCAGCCTCGGTGAAAGAGTTCTAAAAATGCGGTACCTTTCAAAATCTCTGCTGATACAGAAGGCTCAGAAATGATATCTGGATATTGCTTTAGGAAAATATTCATCCCAGAGGGCATACACTGAATGAAACAGGGGCAGGAATATCGTGCAATCTACATTTCCCCTTAAAAACGTCTGCCCCTTGCCACTTGGTTTCCACATATCATTTCAAAGCCTTTCCTGTTATTTTTAGATAAGGATTTTTTTTCAGCTGTGTGGAAACGTATTACAGAAAGTGTAATGGTTATTTTAGACATCTGATAGGTAAGTTTTTTATGTGGTTATTGAAGTGACACTGAAGAGGGTCACTGTAGGAATCCAAAGCAAAATTGCAAAATGGGGGTTTGCGGGGCCATATCTGGACCACAGATGAGTTCAGTTTGATCTATAATATTTTAGAAAAATTTGAGCCAACTTTTAAATTCTTTAAATTTCACTTTAAAAGGTAGAGGTTTCCAGCTTCTCCTGAAAACTTGGAAGACTTCTTAGAAGACACTAGGCCTGTATTCTCAAATGACAAAATTGACCTTGAGCTAAGTAACAGCAGCTCCTAAATGGCAGCTCTGGCCAGTGTTTGCCAGAATCCCTGACACCAGTCCATGTCCTTAGACAGTGCATGTATTATGTACCTACACTCCTCTCACTGCATTCATGTATGTCACCTGCTCTTCAGACTTTGAGTGTGTGATCCTTGTTCCACTAAAATATTCAAACTGGAGTGTGTCTTCTTCCAAATATTAATGGGTAATAGAGCTAACATGTTGGCACTTTCTGAGTGTGTGTACGTGAACACTGGTTTATGATGAGAGTTTGTGCAATTCTATCGCCTGGTGCACTCAGCTTTCCATAGTATCAGTACCAAAAAACTGACAATAGGCCTGGGTCATCAGAAAATCAGAAAGAAACAAAACCAGAAAGTTTTAAACTAACCCAGAATCTTGATCAAAAATATCTAGAAATAAACTAATAGAACTTTATCATGCATGCATGTTTTTTGTATTTCCTGGGTTAACATTGTTGTTTCAAATTACTATGGTGGTTCCCATAGTCATTTTAGTGCTTTAGAGTCTATAAAGGATTTACTGGGCTAATTCTGAGCAACTGGATTTCAAAGCTCCTGTTGAATCTTGGAGGTAATTTTGGATGTCAGATTCATTTCATGTGAGTGTGAAGCTAAGCTATTTAACATTTGACCATCTCTGCTCTATGATTGGTGACTCCTTGGCTGTCACTCTTTGAAACTAGTGTATTCCTACTCATTCTTTTCTCATTATCTTTCTTGTTGGATAATCATGCATGTACAGAAGGATGAGTTCCCTTCAAAATTCACTCTTAAATGAACAGATTTCATTCCTTCAACGTCCACTGTTTAATGACCAAGCTGTAAGCCTTCATAATTTTAGTGGCAGTGCACATTTTTTGAGTATATATTGGGCAGCCTGCAAGGGTACAGATTTTGAGTTCAACAAACATTCAGCAGGGAAAGGTATTTCTAACGGTTGGGGCAAACACAGAAGTGCTTAGGAACAGCTTGAGTAGAGCATTAGCAGAGGGAATGATGACTAATAAGCCAGGCAAAGGTATTCTAAACACATACAGTGAGAAAAACAAAGACTTAGAGATAGGGAGCTTGAGATGTTGGAAGAAGTATGAACAGATCTGTCGGTGGAGTAAAGGTTTGCAAGAGAAACTGGGGGCCTTCAGTTCCAAGCTTAGGAGCTCAAAGTGTATTCTATATAGATAAGAAATAGTCACAGAAGACTCAGACCAGGGGGTGATGACATAGCTTTCATGCAGCTAATGGGGAAAAAGAGTTTCTTCATTCAATAAATATGTACTAAGTACGTGTTATATACCATGCACACTGTTCTAAGTGCTAAAAATACAAGCATGAATGAAGAGATCAAAATGTAGAATTAATCATAGAAGAAACGAGCAAAACACAGGAAGACTATTTAGGGTGTTATTAAAAATACAAAGCTGCTACTTATAGCTCTACATCAAACACATACATATATGCAGACAGACAGACAGACACACACACACACACACACACACACACACACCATCCATGCTGTCTTGTCTTCAGCCATACTGAAGTGTTCTGACATCCCCACTGCACCTTCTACATGAGCAGTTAAGAACCTCTGCTCTAAGGAACCAATGTTACAGATGGTTGCCCATCTTATCACTCAGTTGTTTTAAGGAATGGAGAAAATGCCAATAGCACTGGATTGAGAGGTTTGGTTTTCAGGATTTTGCTCAATCACCACCAACAAGGAACAAACACCTGGGTCCAGGGATTCTCAACACTTCACCATCATGTGTTATTTCTTTTTTTTTTTTTTTTTTTTTTTTTGTGGTTTGCGGGCCTCTCACTGTTGTGGCCTCCCCCATTGCGGAGCACAGGCTCCGGACTCGCAGGCTCAGCCGCCATGGCTCACGGGCCCAGCCACTCCGCGGCATGTGGGATCTTCCCAGACCGCGGCACGAACCGGTGTCCCCTGCATCGGCAGGTGGACTCTCAACCACTGCGCCACCAGGGAAGCCCTTATTTCTTTTTTTTGAAGCCAACATTTATATAGTGCTTACTTAAAGCCAGGCACTGTTTTAGATACTTTATCTTAAACTTATATTAGTTTTTAATCATTTTTTTTTCTCAAGGATTAGAATGAATTCCATTTAATCACCACAATAAACCTAAAACCATCTCATAGGTTTAATAGGTTTTATATTATCAATTTTATAGATGATAAAGTTGAGGCATATTTGGAAATGTGTGGATGATTAAGACTACACTGACAAGCTTTACTGCCCCACTAATAACACTGAATCTAACCTTGATTCTTTCATCTGTGTGATTCTTTAAATGTAGCAACAACAACATAAGATCATTTATTAGGTGCCTACCATGTGTTTCCACACTATATGTTGAAACTAATATTAGGTGATTCTAAAAATATACTCACTTTTTCTATTTCATAGCTGTCCCATCTGGCATTCTGTCACTCTGATCTTCCCTGTCTCTAGGCCTGGATGATACCCACAATATTCTTTCTTTGGTCTTTATCCAGGATAATAGGGAGTATATAGAAGGTGGCTGATTGACGCCTTTTAGGTGCATATCATATACTTTCACTCAAATACTTACTACCCTTAAAAGCCATTCTACTTATTCCTAGTATTTCTCTTTTGCACTTTGTTGGACAGCTATTCTAGTCTTTTACCCTCCCAGAAGTTCCTAGTTTCTGTCCTACACTCGTCATTCTTAGTAAATGGCCATGGAGAAAATGAGCTTCCTTAGCTTCGCTGTTCTAAGGTTTACAAGTTCCTCTTTATCCTCACCTATCTCTCTCCCCTACTTTTATCCTGTCTTAAACGATGAGGTCTTCCCCTAGAGAGGAAGCTAATTGCTCTACTTATGCCTCTAAGCCTGTGTCCTTTGATTTTATTTTTCAGGATTTTGATTCTCAATGGTTTCATTTTTCTTAATTTTTTTTTCTTTCTCTAGTCCCTACCTCCTATTACTTGGCATACAAATATGTTTAAACCTACCTTACTTTTAGTAAACCCAGACTTTTTCTGGACCCTGATAATACTCTAGCTACTATCCTAGTTGTAGTTGTTTAATTGTTTTGTCCTAAGAATCCCCCTAAAGCTAGTCAATACATTACTTATTTAATCAACAAATAACTGTTGAGTGCCTACTATATGCTAAAAACTATTCCAAACTCTAGTGAATGAGCTTGGAATAAAAGTCTCTGTCCCTGTGGCTATTAGATGGTAGGAAGGAAACAACAATATACTTTATAAGACAATATTATACTATGTTTTAACATTAATAAGAGCCAAGAAGTTAAATAAGTAGGCAAGGGTGATAGGGGGGCTATCATTTAAAATGGGGCAGTAAGGGAAGGGGTCACTGAGAAACAACATTGGAGGAGCATTTAAATAAAAGTGATATCTGGGCAGAGAAGAAAGCAAGTGCTAAGGCCTCAAGATTGAAGAGTTCCTGGTTATTCAACAAAACTAGAAGGAGGTTAGTCTGCCCAGAGCCAACTGAGAGGGAGACTGGCAGGAAGAGATGATGTCAGATGATGTCACTTTGCTTCTGCTCTATCCCACCCCATCTTTTACCTGTTTTGGGTACTTGTTATATCTTTATGTCAAAGCTATTTACACACATGCCCCATCTCCATTGAACATCATTTTCTTTACAGTAGGGTGTGATCTTGTTCGTTGTTGCATCCCTCACAGCCACTACTTTTGTTTTTACGATATGATAGATGTGCTTGGAAATAAATTATGACTTTAAAAATGAAGCATTTCTTTTTAAACATATTTAAAATTATCTCTTTAAATTTTTTTGGATGACATTGGGTGCTAACTACATAGTATATAATAAAAACTGTATAATTCATGTACTGCAGCCTTAAGCAGAATGATATCTAAATTTGGCCATTATCTACTGATGTCAAAACCTTCTCCTTAAACGTTCATGATCCTAGTGCTTTTTACCTTTTCTGAATTCATGAATTCTGTACTTGATTTTTTAAATCTAAAGGAGTATTGAGTGAGCTTCCAAATGTAACCTCAAATTTCTAGCCAAGATTAAAAAGAACTAAACAGAAATGGAATCCATTAGATGTTTTATAGTCCCACGATTCGGATTCTCTTCCTTTGATTTCCAAAGGCAAGGAGAAGAAATAACATTCTCTAAATGTGAAACCTCTTAGGGGAAAAATTATGGACTGTCAAAAGGTGTGTTAATAAGTTGTGTCCTTGGGCTTAAGTGGATGCATGTTCTAATGTGCTGTGAGGGAACACCAAGAAACTGGAGATGTTCCGTGGCTTTCAGAAATGTAAAACTTCCCCACTCCAACTGTGCTCGTTAAAGTTCTCCATAACAAACATTGTAAAGAATAACATTGGTTTAAATGACCCAACCAACCTCTAACTGTGGTTATTACCTTTTTAAGTGTGATACAGTTTAAAGCAGTTTTTATTTCCTGTGTGGACAAGCATGATTCCAAGCCTCTTCCCTCCTCCAGTCAGCTGCATTTCAGAGTCACTTCCCTGTGTATGGAGGCAATTAGAGGTAAATAGTTTATCAAGAGCTCTGCAAGCTTCTGAAATAAAAATATGTTGCAGAGATACCAGATAGTATATTTTTCTTGTTTTGTTTTGTTTTTGTTTTGTTTTGTTTTGTTTTTGTGGTACGCGGGACTCTCACTGTTGTGGCCTCTCCCGTTGTGGAGCACAGGCTCCGGATGCACAGGCTCAGTGGCCACGGCTCACGGGCCTAGCCGCTCCGCGGCATGTGGGATCTTCCCAGACCGGGGCACGAACCCGTGTCCCCTGCATTGGCCGACGGACTCTCAACCACTGCGCCACCAGGGAAGCCCCAGATAGTATACTTTTTAGAAGGAGTCTGAACACCCTTGATTACGTGAAATGGTAGGATGATCAAAGGTAAAAACTTTGTAGGAAGACCTGTCTGAGCTCCTGACTGGGATCAGCCATATGCTTTCTGTGACCTTGTCAGGTTACCTGTCATCTCTGTACTTCAGTATTTGCCTCTGTAAAATGGAGATACCAGGGGTGCCTACCCCAGAGCTTTTATAAGGATCGAATAGTGGACATGAAGTGTGTAGCGAACATTCAGTATATGAGAAATGTTCCTATTATCACCATCATTCATATTATTATCAAGGTCATCTACAAAATTACTAAAGCCATTTTTTAGGAGATTATAGTTACCCCTCCACCAGTTTTTTATTTTTGGAAAGGTTCTTGGTTTCTTAATGTTTTTGTAGATTAAAAAGTGAACTTTAAATATTTCCAGGGTTTACTATGTTGGCTAAGTCATCTTAACTGCAACAAAGCACCATGGTCTCCAGCAAAGCTCCCTAAGCACTTCTGTCTTTGGGTAATGGAGCATAAAAGATTTTACATTTAGCAGGGCACTCTTCCGTGACTCAAAGTGTACCTCTGTGGGCATGCACAGCAGAAGCTTAGCAGAAATATCAGGAACTTTGAAATGTGAAATCTGACTTTTAAATCAAGTATGTTTGTGTAGACTGTGTTTTCTTCCCAACGTTCTAATTTTATTGCATTATGAGTGCTCCAGCTGGAAGCACTGGCTGACAGTTGGTTTAGAGTGTTTTAACTTAATTTTAAATGCATTTTAAGGATTTTTCCAATTCATTCCCCAAAATTCATTGATAAGGAAAAGATTCACTGGCTTTATTATTAAATACCAACTTTTTGCTGGATGCTCACATCAAGGTTTAAATGGGCAAAGGCTAATTTAAAGTCTGAAATTACTTGAGTTGGGTCTTCCTGGTCACTTATAGTACAACATAGTCCATTTTAGCAGCCCAAGGATAACAATGAGTATCATTAATTGGACAAATCTCTAAACACCAATGTAGAACATTTTTACACTATTTGTACTAATTACACCAGGCAAGACACAAAAGAGTTATGTCCAGACATAATTTTTCCCTTTGAGGCATGAGACAAACAACTTGAATCCACCTTATTGTTTCAGTGCTCTGAAAAGGCAAATGTTATGTTAATGTTACAGTCTTCCCATAGGTGAGGAGGGTGGTTCAAGATTTATAAATCTTATCTGTTTGAGCAGGACCCTAGTGATAATAAAATTGCCACTACACCCTTTGGCTACTCAAAATTTCTGTTCTTTAAATACTTAAAAAATATGCCACCCAATACCTTGTTTCACTTTAAATAGCTATTATCTCTAGTTCTATGTCAAGAAGCAGGCATAGAGCATGTGCCTATGGTTCCAATACAACGTTGTTACTGAATATGCTGTGTGATTTGCATGTAAATTCTATAGGATATACAGCCGTTGTTAGTAATTAGATTATTTTGGGATAAATTTCCTAACTATTATGAAAAGTTTTTATCAGCTTTTCTCTTGATTCTAGTATGATTTAATGAGTTCCATATAGCTTTGAGTTTGTGAATAGAATGCATGGTAATAGAAATGAATTGTGATTTACAAATATGATTTACAAAAGAAAAAATCCATAATGACAGACTATTTAGAAGTGTTAAGAAAGTAACTCATTTATTTTAAGTTTTACCCATTTTAATTTTGCCAAAACACAGATTTTCAAAAATATGAGAATCTTTCTTGCTGTAAGGTTTTTTTCTTTGAATTTCTTCTTCCTTTCCTTCAACTCTACTTCAAATCAGACTTTAATTAAGAGAGCAGATAAAAAAAAATACTCATTTAGGTTTCTGGTATCTTTGTATACTCTGCCTGGCCATAAAGTCATTTTGACTTTAATCACCTAGAGATGCCAAATGGGGTTTGGGATTTCAGAGACAGCTGGCTAATACTCAGGCTCAAAACATCAGGGAAACTGGGAGGGGGATGGAAAGAAATTGTCTCTCGCATTGCCCAGTAGGGTTCTTTTCCTGTCTTATGGAGCTGGAAAGAGGAAACTCTAGCTGAATGAGGCTGTGGATATTTTTTTGAATCATGTATTTAAAAATAATAACTCTTCAAAGCGAGAGAGAGGCATGGACATATATAAACTACCAAACGTAAGGTAGATAGCTAGTGGGAAGCAGTTGCATAGCACAGGGATATCAGCTCGGTGCTTTGTGACCACCTGGAGGGGTGGGATAGGGAGGGTGGGAGGGAGGGAGATGCAAGAGGGAAGAGATATGGGAACATATGTATATGTATAACTGATTCACTTTGTTATAAAGCAGAAACTAACACACCATTGTAAAGCAATTATACCCCAATAAAGATGTTAAAAAAATAATAAATAAATAAAAATAATAACTCTTCCAAAGACAAAAGCTGCTGAAAATTTGACCCTTACTTTCACCCTAAACCAAGACAAACCAATTCGTAAAATATAGGCTATAATTTCTGTACAGCCAAATGTTGCATTTCAAATCAGTTTAAACTCATGGGAGAAAAGATAATGTCCATAATGTCTTTCTCTGAGATTTCAATAATTTGATTGCTTCCCTAATTGACTTTATTTTTTTCATTGGACACAGTAAAGTAAGAATAATGCTTTGCCATTATTTTGCACCTTTTAATTTTCAAATCTATCAACACCCACCTACCCTGCAAACAGGCACATTTCTCTGGGGAAACTAAAGTACAGGAAATATTACGTGATTTAGTCAAGGTCAAACATAATTTCAGTGGCTAGGGAGATAGGACATCTAAAATGATATTTCTACTCTGGAAAATATTATCAAAAAGCTCACATACATAGTTATTTGCTAATATAGTTCTGATGGTAATCCTTTAATATATTTGAGTAGCAGAAGTCATAGTATTACTATAAACTGATGTTTTGCACCTTTATATATTTTCCATGTGAATGAAAAGCATTCTATTATTCTTTTCTCTGCCCTTTTCTGAGAAATTCACATACGATTTTTGAGCAGTTGGCAGATTAATTACTTGATTAGGGTACCTTCTGTTTCTGTCACTTTCTTAAGATCATATATGACACCTCAGAAGTGCTAGAAGTTCTAGCTATGAGATAATTGAATCACCATTTCAAGTGACTTCTGTTACCCTTCTAGTGCCATTGTGACTGTGGTGACAGGTAATGTCTTTCTAGAAAAAGTCAATGTTAGTCTTTGGCCAAATTGTGAAGTAGTTAAATTTAAGTTTTATGTTTCTTTATTTGTTTCATCATTTAAAAAAATACCTGCTCCTTAAAAAGAGATTGCTATCATGTAGATGTTATATATAAGTTTAACATTATCTGTGTTTAAATACAGATGTGTCTTTTGAAATTTTGCCATATATGATGAGACATTATATATTCATCCAAACTATTTCATCCTCTGATATTTCATATTTCTGCCACTTGTATTCTGTCAGGTATAGATGCTTAAGCTCTCTGTAATTGAGGTATCTCATATATAAAGTAAAGATAATGCTAGCCACTTCATGGGTTGTTGCGAGGATCAAATGAGATATTGCATAATGCATGGTGTATAGTCATATCTACTACCAACTATTATTATATATTATTGTTATTTACCTCCAACTATTATACATAATTAGGTATCAAAACTGATCCTTTGTAATATTTATCACATCCAGCATTTTAAAAATCATTCATACCACCCTGATGATAGTCTAGGTCCTTGATGCCCTCCTGAACTACTGCAATATTTACATATGTATAGATATATAATATATCTATATATCTATCTCTCTATATATATCTTTACACAAACATTTATTGAGGTCCTACAAAGATCTAGTATTTTAGGAACCCTGGATTTCCAAAAATGAATCAAACACGCTTCCTCAAGAAGTATGCAGCCTGATTAGGAAGAAAAAAATTTGACAGAGATTTACAATTAATATGACTAAAGAGGATTAACAAAAAAAAACTAACCTGGTAAAAGTAACAGTTAAGAGAGGGTACTCCAGACAAAGACATCAGCTTGTTCTAAGGGACAGAGTGCTAAGAGAAAGAAGAATTAGAAATGCAGTGCTTTCGATGTATGAATAATAATTTAACTTAGAACTTGACTTCTTTTTGTTCAAACATTAGAACACATCTTGCATTCTTTCCTGTCACATCTACAGAGGATTAACTGTTTGACAGATTATCATGGGGTAATTGTTGCAATTAATTTTAGACTATTTTTAAGCAATTCCAGTAAATGATGAGTAATATCATGTGAGGCACAGCATTTCGCTGATTTCACTAAAGTAGTAACACATTATATTCAAGGTAGGAACCACATGTCTCTCCCTGCTGGTGAGTCATTTATTTGACAGAACAAATTGATATCATACAACTGACTTTACTACTGTGGCTAATCTATGCATAATATAGTGTAATGGCCTCAGAATTCAGTACTCTGGCAGGAAGGAGGGAGATACTGGATAGAGGTCTTGCTCTGTCAGATTTCCAAAGTGAATACTGTGCTTATCACAATCAGTAATAACAATGATGATAATGTATTCAGTGTTGTTTATGATTCATACTGGCTGATATTTCTCACTCTTCTTGTTTGTCTTTACAAGGACTAAACATTTTTTTTTTTGGCGATTTCAACATTTTTTTTTTGAGATTAAGCCAGGCATTGGAGTGATTTGCAAAATGTGTAACAATGCCAGCCTTCTCATGAGTAATTTTTGTTTTGAAAAATTATACTTATAAATACGATATTTATGTTAACATGTAATGAGTTTATTACTGTTACTTTAAAACAAGATAAATAAATATTTTAAAAATATCTCAGCTCTAATTTCTAATACAGGAAATATGGGTAGGAATAACTCACATAAACACGGGCCTTTGGGGATTCTGAATACTTCTTAAGATCATAAAACAAACCCTGAGACAAAGAAGTTTGAGAATTAAACTAAGTGTGTTATATAGCTTGACAATTTAAAAGTCTATCTTGGGAATAATCCTTTAAAATGTAGGATTAAGTGGACTCACCTCAATATAATTGAATGTTTCTTAAATATATCTAAAACCCTACATTATACATTTGCTGGATATAGAATTCTGGGAAAATCTTGTGCTACCTCCTGTGACTTTCATGTTTTATAATAAGAAGTTCATCCTCACTGGAATTATTATTCCCCTATAGGCAAAGTGTTATTTTGCTATTTTCAAGATTTTTTTCTTTGCCTTTAGTTTTCAAAAGTTTCATCATGTGGCTTGGTGTGGACTTCTTTGAGCTCATTCTATCTGGATTTCATACAGCTTCCTGATTCTGTAGCTTTACGTCTTTTGCTAAATTTGGGAAGTTTTCAGCTATTACATCTTTTTTTTTAAACATCTTTATTGGAGTATAATTGCTTTACAATGATGTGTTAGTTTCAGCTTTATAACAAAGTGAATCAGCTATACATGTACATATATCTCCATATCTCCTCCCTCTGTGTCTCCCTCCCACCCTCCCTATTCCACCCTTCTAGGTGGTCACAAAGCACCGAGCCGGTCACCTGTGCTATGCAGCTGCTTCCCACTAGCTATCTGTTTTACATTTGGTAGCATATATAAATCCATGCCACTCTCCCACTTTGTCCCAGTTTACCCTTCCCCCTCCCCATGTCCTCAAGTCCATTTTCTATGTCTGCGTCTTTATTCCTGTCCTGCCACTAGGTTCTTCAAAACCCTTTTTTTTTTTTTTTTTTTTTTTTTTAGATTCCATATATATGTGTTAGCATACGGTATTTGTTTTTCTCTTTCTGACTTACTTCCCTCTGTATAACAGACTCTAGGTCCATCCACCTCACTGCAAATAACTCAATTTCATTTCTTTTTATGGTTGAGTAATATTCCATTGTATATATGTGCCACATCTTCTTTATCCAATCATATGTTCATGGACACTTAGGTTGCTTCCATGTTCTGGCTACTGTGAATAGAGCTGCAATGAACATTGTGGTACATGACTCTTTTTGAATTATGGTTTTCTCAGGGTGGGAAATTATGGTTTTCCCAGTAGTGGGATTGCTGGGTCTTACGGTAGTTCTATTTTTAGTTATTTGAGGAACCTCCATACTGTTTTCCATAGTGGCTGTATCAATTTATGTTCCCGCCAACAGTGCAAGAGTGTTCCCTTTTCTCCACACCCTCTCCAGCATTCATTGTAGATTTTTTGATGATGGCCATTCTGACTGGTGTGAGGTGATACCTCATTATAGTTTTGCTTTGTATTTCTCTAATGATTAGTGATGTTGAACAATCTTTCATGTGTTTGTTGGCAATCTGTATATCTTCTTTGGAGAAATGAAGGTCTTCTGCCCATTTTTGGATTGGGTTGTTTGTTTTTTTGATATTGAGCTGCATGAGCTGCTTGTAAATTTTGGAGATTGATCCTTTGTCTGTTGCTTCATTTGCAAATATTTCCTCCCATTCTGAGGGTTGTTTTTTCGTCTAGTTTATGGTTTCCTTTGCTGTGAAAAAGCTTTGAAGTTTCATTAGGTCCCATTTGTTTATTTTTGTTTTTATTTCCATTTCTCTAGAAGCTGGGTCAAAAAGGATCTTGCTGTGATTTATGTCATACAGTGTTCTGCCTATGTTTTCTTCTAAGAGTTTCATAATGTCTGGCCTTACACTTAGGTCTCTAATCCATTTTGAGTTTATTTTTGTGTATGGTGTTAGGAAGTGTTCTAATTTCATTCTTTTACATGTAGCTGTCCAGTTTTCCCAGCACCACTTATTGAAGAGACTGTCTTTTCTCCATTGTATATTCTTGCCTCCTTTATCAAAGATAAGGTGACCATAGGTGCGTGGATTTATCTCTGGGCTTTCTATTCTGTTCCATTGATCAATATTTCTGTTTTTCTGCCAGTACCATACTGTCTTGATTACTGTAGCTTTGTAGTATAGTCTGAAGTCCGGGAGCCTGATTCCTCCAGCTCCGTTTTTCTTTCTCAGGATTGCTTTGGCTATTCGGGGTCTTTTGTGTTTCCATACAAATTGTGAAATTTTTTGTTCTAGTTCTGTGAAAAATGCCATTGGTAGTTTGATAGGGATTGCATCGAATCTGTAGATTGCTTTGGGTAGTATAGTCATTTTCACATTGTTGATTCTTCCAATCCAAGAACATGGTATATCTCTCCATCTGTTTGTATCATCTTTAATTTCTTTCATCAGTATCTTATAGTTTTCTGCATACAGGTCTTTTTTCTCCTTAGGTAGGTTTATTCCTAGGTATTTTATTCTCTTTGTTGCAGTGGTAAATGGGAGTGTTTCCTTAATTTCTCTTTCAGATTTTTCATCATTAGTGTATAGGAATGCAAGAGATTTCTGTGCATTAATTCTATATCCTGCTATTTTACCAAATTCATAGATCAGCTCTAGTATTTTTCTGGTAGCGTCCTTAGGCTTCTCTATGTATAGTATCATGTCATCTGCGAGCAGTGACAGTTTTACTTCTTCTTCTCTGATTTGGATTCCTTTTATTTCTAAAAGAACTTAACATTTTGAAAACCATATTTTATCTCCTTGTAATGCCCTTTAGAAATTGAAATTGGTTGAATTATACAATGCTGGTGAGCACCTAGATAGAAGCTTTAATTTGATCTTACATGTTTATGAGATTAAACTCTAACCTTAAGCTTCATTTTAAATTGTCTCGGTATTGGCTTTTAGAGATATTTTGAGGGGTTATGAGATGATAATTTTGAAGACAATGTTATGTGTGCCCAAATAATAGTCATTTCTATCCGAAACTAGCATATCTGGCTTCTTCTGTCAATGTTATCTTTTTCTGGACACTTTGGTGCTGAAAATAGTAAGTAAAATTACTTTGAAGAGATTAAAATACTATGTAAATGGATTTTAATCAGGGTAAGTTTTTAGAAATGGTCTGTAAGCATTTATTAAGCATTTCTAGGATATAAAATAGATTATTATGAAAAATATATATTTGCTAAATATAATAATTCTCCAGGTAACTCATCAATGATAACCTCAGTAGCAAAATTTTTATTATTCATGTTCCATAGAAAAAAATCTTTCAGATGTTTACACTAGATTAACTATAAATAAAATCTAAACCACAAGAATGAACGTGTCCTAATTATTTATACCTGATAATATTCAAAATGTCTGTCTTTTTTTTGTTGTTCCCTGATGAGTCCTTAAAACCATTATATTTTGACAGTGTCCTTAGTGACAATACATTGACTGTATTGTGATAGTTCTTAAAGAGCCGGGAGTGCAATATGCTTGTCATTTCTTACTAATTGAGCATCTGATTACGGAAAGAACTGTTGGTCCAGTTAGTTATAAAACCAATGCCCTAGCACAGAGGGTAAACACAAGATAATTCAGTTTCAAAAGAACAACCCCAAAACCTTAAAGAGAGCAACCAATATTTAACTATTTTAATAAGACAAAACTCTGATTTTAAAGACACCAAAACAGATTTGTTGTATCATGTTCATCCAGGAAAAAAAAAATCTAACTGAAAGAGCAACAATCTTCCAATTTCTTAAAAAGTCTTTGACAGACTCAAAAAAGAAACAGATTCTTAAATGTTAAGGAAAAAACTGAGAGCAACAGTTTTGAAACCTCTGACACAATCACTAAGAAACAGATTATGTTAGCTTCAAAGAAGTTGGAAAGGACCTTTATTTTTCAAATATGCTGACAGTCAGAAAGTAATGGATTTTTTAAAAGAAGAGAACATTCTTGCAATGTCTTCTTGCAAACATTTACATTTTTACATGTAGATTTCTGGAGTGGCTGTCTAGTAGAGTAAGGGCTGGCAGTTCCGACACATTTAATTCAGCCCTTTTTCCTTTCCCATGCACACCAAAAGTGTGTATTTCACATTAAGATCCTTACAGAGTAGAAACTTTCCCCCTGAAAGGAAAGCAGAGAAGCTGACCCATGGAGCTCTCTCTCTGACTTTCTACTTACAAGGGTGGTCAGTTTGCAGCACGAGCAGGGATTTGGAATAACATCTCATGGCTCCACAGCAAAACTGTAAATGGATGAAACTGTTTGTTTTTGGTCCTCTCCTAGAGTGATATTTAAAATGTCTTTTCTCTTCCTCTTGGCTGAGGCCCTGGGAGATGGTGTACCCCACCATGCCACTGTTCCCAAAACTCAGCACTTCCCACTCCACCATCATAGCACTTGCTGCAGCCAGGGGATAGTCCGTCTCAACCTTTGATATATTTACATATTCATTGGGAACTCTCAAAAATTTTTTTGAAAAAGAAAGGAAATACATGAAGATTTATCAAGTTTGGGTTTTTTTCCACCACCCTTAGTATCATACTACAGAGGCAGATGCCAACTTGAAAGACTGGTCATAGCTATAAGGTATCACTGCTGCTTTTAATGGAAGTATATGTATATATTTATCTTTTCTTGGTTTCCTAGGTCATGTTGTTTGTTTCTTTCCTTACCCTTTCACTTACATACTCCTTCAGAAAATGGGCAGTGGAGGGCAGTGGAAAGAGGGACACAGGCTTAGAGCTGTAGAATTGAATGTTTCTTTCTCTGCTGTTCAAAGGAAAATCTTATATTTTGAGCATTTATGAGAGAGAAAACTGTGCTCACCAGAGACAGGAAAGACCATTTTTTTAAAGTTGTTAGAAGTGATTATTGGCTGTTTGTCAGCCCTTACTAAGGTAAAAGCAAGTAAAAAAGAGGCTATCAAATTTCAAGCAGATCACAAATGTCGTAAATTTTAAAATATGCATGTTTGAAGAAAGATATAATCTGAACTAAGACAAGATTCCATCACTTAGAGAAGTCAGTTGTAGACTACTGAATGCACACCTGATACAGTTCTACTGTATCTTTTTAATCAAAAAATTTGAGAATGAGGGTAGGAAGAGGTTTAAAACTTCAAATATGCCTGGCCAAAGAAAATATCTTTCTGATCAGTAACTATTTCAGAATTAAATCTACTCTAGCATAAAACAAACTTGAGAATATAATACTTAACAGGTAACAGAACATAATTATCATTTAGAGGATATCTGAAATACACCAAATATTTAATTTATTTATTTTAATTGAAGTATAGTTGATGTACAATATTATATGTTACAGGTGTACAATATAGTGATTCACAATTATTAAAGGTTATACTCTATTTATTGGCTACATTCCCCATGTTGTACAATATATCCTTGCAGCTTAGTTTGTACATAATAGTCTCTACCTCTTACTCCCCTACTCCTATTTTACCCTTCTCACCACTGATAACCACTAGTTTGTTCTCTATATCTGTGAGTCTGCTTCTTTTTTGTTATATTCACTAGTTTGTTGTATTTTTTAGATTCCACATATAAGTGATATCATACAGTATTTGTCTTTCTCTTCTGACTTATTTCACTTAGCATAATGCCCTCCAAGTCTGTTCATGTTGCTGCAAATGGAAAAGTTTCATTTATTTTATGGCTGAATAGTATTCCATTGTACATATATACCACATCTTCTTTATTTATTCTTCTATTGATGAACACTTAGGTTGCTTCCATATCTTGGCAATTGTGAATAATGCTGCTATGAACATCGGGGTGCGTGTATCTTTCCAAATTAGTGTTTTTGTTTGTTTCAGATATATACCCGGGAGTGGAATTGCTGAGTCATATGGTAGTTCTATTTTCAGTCTTTTGAGAAGCCTCCATACTGTTTTCCACAGTGGCTATACCAACCTACATTCCCACCAACAGTGTAGAGGATTCTCTTTTCTCCACATCCTTACCAACACTTGTTAATGTTCTTTTTGATGATAGCCATTCTGACAGGTATGAGGTGATATCTCATAGTGGTTTTGATTTGCATTTCTCTGATGGTTAGCTATGTTGAGCATCCTTTCATGTGCTGTTGGCCATGTGCATTTCTTCTTTGGAAAAATATTTATATAGTTCTGCCCGTTTTTTATTTTATTTTTTGCTGATGTTGAGTTGTATGAGCTATTTATATATGTTAGATATTAACCACTTATTGGTCATATCATTTGCAAATATTTTCTCCCATTCAGTAGGTTGTCTTTTCGTTTTTTCAATGGTTTCCTTTGCTGTGCAAAAGCTTTTGAGTTTAATTAGGTCCCATTTGTTTATTTTCACTTTTATTTCCTTTGCTTTAGGAGACAGATTTTTAAAAATGCTATGATTTATGTCAAAGAGTGTTCTGACTATGCTTTCCTCTAGGAGTTTTATGATTTCTGGTCTTACATTTAGGTCTTTAATCTATTTTGAGTTTATTTTTATATGTTAGAGAATGTTCTAGTTCATTCTTTTCATGTTAGCTATCCAGTTTTCTCACCTGTCCAGTTTTCCCAGTTGTTATTGAAGAGACTGTTTTTCTTTCTCCATTGTATAGTCTTGCCTCCTTTGCTGTAGATTAATTGACCATAAGTATACAGGTTTATTTCTGGGCTGTCTATTCTGTTCCATTTATCCATGTGTCTGTTTTTCTGCCAGTACCATACTGTTTTGATTACTATAGCTTTGTAGTATAGTCTGAAGTCAGGGAGCATGACTCGTCCAGCTCTGTTCTTCTTTCTCAAGACTGTTTTGGCTATTCAGGGTCTTTTGTGTTTCCATACAAATTTTAAAATTACTTTTTCAAGTTCTGTGAAAAAATGCCATTGGTATTTTGATAGGGATTGCATTGAATGTGTAGATTGATTTGGGTAGTGTGGTCACTTTAACAATATTAGTTCTATCAATCCAAATATTTTAGATGCATTTTCTCACTTAACAGCAACCTTGTGATGTTGGTCTTATGGTCTCCATTTTGTAGATGAAGAAACTGAAGCTCATGGAATAATTTCCCCTCTAAGTAGTGCAGAGCCTAAGAATAAAATACAGGTCTGTTTAACTCAAAGCTGGTGCTCTTTCTAACATCCAGTTATTTGAGTTTTGCTCACATACAATTGATCCTTAGGAGCCTCTAATTTTGAACAGTTATAAAAAGGAATGAGAGTCATATGAAGTAGAAAAGCTTTTCTGAGAAAATATAGCATATTAATAAGACTTGGAAAGATTAATTTATGCAATGAAAATAAAGAGGTAGATTGCAGTTATCCTATGAAATGAAAACTTATCTTCACTGACCCAGAGAAAAGAATCACAGTCAGGAGGAGTAATTAAAAGTAAGATTTATTGCTTACAAGTTGTCATGGCTTTCTATGCATAATCTTAAGTGCTAGAGTACATATCATTTCCAGACAGAGGCATTAATTTAACAGGATAAAACACTCTTTCTCTCATTGATATCTGTAGTATTCCATTCATATATGTGAAATATCATCTTCTTGTAGGAATTAAATGTTTTATGGATCTGAAATAAAAACAGAAGAGTAATAGCCTTAACAGTGAGGAGAGGGAATTAGAGACAAAATGAGCTAAAGGCTCTGATTTTCAGTTTACCTATCCCAAGTATCTGAGCTTTGAATCTAATTTGTAAGTGCTATTGAATACTAGGAGAGTAATAGGGTGGCGTTAATTTTAGGAAGCCTAAAATCTTACACTCAAACTGTTAACAATCTACTGTAGGAAAATTAATATTCTTAGTTTTCATGGCCAGAAATTGGGACTCAAATAATATGAAGTTATTTTTCTTAGATAGAAAATCAGAGGTAAGAGATTAAAAGTAGAAACAACAGGAATATAAGGCGAGGCAGCTGAGGTAAACCAAAGCTAGTTGTCCACTCATTAAATCTTCTCAGCAATAGATTGACGACTGGTTATTATTATTTTTATTTTTAACACTTTATTATAAAATAAAGATACAGAAAACCACACAAAACAAATGCATAGCGTTATGAGTTATTATAAGACAGATATTCTTCTACCCCCACCTAGGTCAAGAAATATAACTATAATCACCTACCCCAGAAGCTCTTTCCTACTCCTTACCAGTATCAACCTCTCCTTTTCCTCCCCCCAAATAACCATTACTCTGCCCTTAATATTCATTAATTCCTAGAATTTCTTTTTAGATTTATCACCCATGTGTAGCCATAGAAAGCGTAGTTTATTTAGTGTTGCCAACTCTTTTTCAACTTAGTGTGTTTCAAGCTACAGTTTTTCCCTCCAGCCCTTGATTTTTCTTTTAGTTTATTTTTACTAGCGCCCATGTCATTTGACCTGTAGCATTCCCATAATCTGCATTTTGCTGATTGCATACTCATGGTATAGTGCAACATGATTCTCTGTCCTCTGTATTTCCTACAAGTTAGCAGATGGATTCAGAGACTGGATCTGACTCATTTCCATCACTTTGGCAAGACTGTGGGTAGCGGTATATTCTTTTCTCAGGTGGCACATAGTATCTGGTTGCCTCTCTTTTTGGGATGCTAACAGTCATCGGCGTTCAATGCCTAGATCCATTTATTTATTGGCTATTACAAACTTTTGGCATTTCTTTTTCATTTATTACTTGAAATAGTTTTATAAAGAGGTACTTCCCCCATCTTTTATTTAGTTAGCAGGGGTTCATAAAGAAAAGACTAGCTAAGTGGAAAGAACCAAGACTAGATGCTTGATCCTTTCCATTTATTTACCAGTTGTCAAGATAAAATGAATTGGCTTCCTATCACTTTCCAAAAGCCAATTTGATTTTTCAGATATTGTGATTAGCTATGAATTTAAACATATTTGAAGGATTACAGTCAATTGCAATTATTATTTTTTGGAAGCTCAAATAGTCCCATTTTTGGTAAAGGAAGCATCTTTACTTTGACTCCTGAGTCCTTTTGAAATGAGCCTTGTCTTTTTGAAATGTTGCTAACTTCTTTGATATCTGATATGACAAGATTTCTCAGGATCATTTATACAGTTCCTGCCTCAGACCTGGAATCAGCCACTTCTTCAAGAAGTCCTGGTTCCTTTTTGTTGGAACGGGTATTTCAAGGCCACAAGTTGGGTGCAAGAGATGCTTATTGCTGGTGCATTGATCATTGTTTTCAGACCTCTTCAATAGACAGTACTAGAAAATATATCTGTAAAACTAAAATGTTTCATGAATTTCTATGGACATTTCTCATTCACATCAGGACTCTAGGATTTATTATTATGATGTATTATTTAACTTCTTCTGTATCTTCCACATTAAAAATTCTAGTAGTGAAGGACTCAGGGGATGATAGATAGATGATAGATAATAGTACTACATGTATATGTACTTTCTAAATACATTGTTACTATAATTATAATTCCTAAAAACATTTATAAAATGTTTTAACATATTATTTTTCCCCTCCTTTTTTAAGCAATATTATATCTTCATTGCCTAAATATGTAGCCTTTTCTCTCCTTTGTAACTGTCACTTAGTCTTAGTTCTACAAGTAACCATATACTTAATGATCACCTCCATCCTCATTTCTTTGCCTCCTTTAGTCATTGGACTTGTTTGAAGATCATTATTTGGTAGATTCATCAAGAAGAGCTTATGTGAACAATATGCCTTTATATGCAATTTGTGTTTCTGAATTTTTAGGAGGAGGTAGGGACCAAGTATCTTTTCTAATTACACAGGTTCTCTTTTGGTTGTTTTCTTGTAGTGATCCAAAAACTATGGTGGCTTGCTTTCCAAGATTTCCTGGAGCTGTTTCCCTCACCTGCTTTTACATGGACCTTCTCTCTCCTTAATTCCTTTTGTTAACAAGCAGTCCAGTTTTGATTCTCGTCCAGTAGTTTTCTTCTGGAGTGGGGCCCTGTGATGTCAGTTTTAAGAGATACAGTGACTAAACTGCTATAGCCTTCTGTGTTCTGAAGACCCACCTAGCTGAGGTCTCTTGCACTCTCTGGCTATTGTACTAGGTGAAACCACTCCCGGTTTCAACTGCTGTTCTCCAGTTGGCCCATTGTGCTATCCAGTGAAAACCTCTTGACTGTTTCTGGATTCTCAGGACCACCAGATGCCCCATTACTTCCCTCTGCTTATTCCACAAAGGTTCAAGTAGCCTGTGTCTGGCCGTGGTTTGTCCTCAGAAACTTGTACTTTGGGGTTCATGGGAATATCTTGTCACCCAGTTTTCTTATAATTGTTGTCCATAAGTTTTTGGTTTTGCTATCTGATTAATCTATCTATTGTTGTACTGAAAACTATTCTGTACTGATGGCATTGCCATCCTTCCAAAATCCAATAACTGGTTATTATTGAATAGAGACATAAAAATACTCCACATAAATAACACAAACAATGGGATCACAAGTTTCTTCCTTAGGAAAAACGTGGAATTCTATTCCCTTAATATCATTAATATCCAAAAACACTGCAAAGTAAGGATATCTAGATTTATTAAAAATCTCTACTAATTGAGAAAATAACTTGAAGGACTTCAGGTTTGTTTTGTTTTTTAATTCTAAGCTAGACGACTGTGTTCCAGGCAATCTCTTGACTCTGAGGAGTGTGCTCCTACTTTCCTACCTCTTCTTAGTTATTTTGTCATAACCTGTCCTCCATTCCTGGGAAGCAAATGCCTTGAAAGAACAAGAACCCACAATATAGCCTCTGATGATGCGTACTCATTCCCAGAGACTATAACACCAGATTCCTGAGTGAGAGGCTTCAAGAATCATAAGAGTTCAGACTCCTCATGTGAGTATCACGTACACACACACACACACACACACACACACACACATACACACACCCCATATGGTTGTCTGAGTGCTCAATACGCTAAAGATCTGTGACTGCTCACTGCCTCTCTGCCAGAGTGAAATGATCCTATTAAAAGTTGAATTGCTAGGGTGGAGAAAGAAATCTGAGTTCTGAGTTAATATAACAATCACCTATTGTAGTTATCTTCCTTAATGATATCAGATGCCTTTTTTTTATTTGTTGTAAAAGCCCAGCCTCCAAACTATAGTAGAAGTCTGTTCACTATTTCTCGAGTTCAGATGTGTTGACGAGAGTTCTTAGTAACACACTATGTATACTGAAAGATCTGTGCGTTAAAGTGGAGGTGATTAACTATAGATCCTCAAATGTTTTCAAAATGAGAGTAGGTATTATTAAAATATGTAGATACTTTTAATAGCTAGACTTTATGCTTGTATAACACCTTTCTCTAAGGGACTTTGAAAACAGTAGCTCATTAATCCTCACAAGCTTTATTTATTAAATTATGAAATCCCTGCACCATTCAAAATTGGCAACAATAGAATACAGTTTCTATAGGGTACAGTTTCTACCCATAATATCTTAATTGACTCCTTATTATCTGTAATCTCCTCTAAGATAACAGCTAGTCTTTCTTCTTTCTATATTTGTTAACATGAGAAAGGTTTAATGTTCGTGTTCAGCTTTTATTGCCACATATGTTTCATAGATTTGGAAATTGTCCTTATTCTTTACACTCATTAAATCAGAAATGCCATCTTTTTTTTTATAAGGTCTTTGTGTTATTTTCTCACCCACCTGATCAGCAGTCTCTTGTCCCTCAGCCAGCTTTTTTCCTAAGAGGCATCATATTGCCAGTACGTCCCCAGCATCGTGCAGCCTTCTGTCTCTTGCCATCAGTGTTTTTTTCTCTTCCTTAACTGTTCTAATTTGCAGTTGGTTGTATGTTCTCATGTCATAACACATTGAACATTGAAAATGACCTTCCACTGACCTGATGCTGTTTAAACATGGAATAATTCTTCAGTGTTACCTTACTCATTTTTAATACTTCCTGGATATATAGCATTCTGCTGACGTCTGGGTAGAACTGATCTGGAGAAAACACAAATCTCATGCTAGAGTTGAAAATTACCGATTTAACCTTACTCACCATATCCCCCTTGAAAACATAGCCACTTCTTTCCTTTATAACTTTTTATCTTTAAGTTATTTCTAGGTGTTACGGATGCATATGTGCTGATGTGGTCATTTTTTGGTGTTCAGTGTACTCAAAAGCCCCTTTGAAATGAAGAATCAAGTTAAGCTAAGGGGCTCTGGGATGTGGTTTTCAACGGACAGTTTTTAATGAGTAAAAAGTCCTTATCAAATAGTCCATGTAGATAAACTATTTAGAGTCCCTTCCTCCAAAAACATCTTTTCCTCACTTACTCAGCATACTTGTATGCGAACTATTTGACATTCTTACCCATGTAGCCGTAATTTAAATCTGACCATTTACCTTTTTACAAATTAAACAAAATAAAAGACCACGCAGTTTTTCTTTCATTTACTTCTTTTGTTCTTTTCTCTGGATTATTTAAAAGTTTTCTGTGGAACTTTAGCACTCTCTTCCTTATCAATATCTCTCTTTCTCTTTCACACTTTCTTTTGCTGGATTACTTGCAGCATGCTGAGGGCTTTACAATACTCACTTTTCTTGGATTACATTTATTTTTGAAGTGGCTTCCAAATTCTCCCATGTGGCCCCTAATTCTTGAACACCAATATTTGTTTTCTTTTCCAGTGATTGAAAATAAAGCACAAATAGGAACTTTTCTCAACATTTACCAGCTCACTTCAAGTACTGCTTTTATCCTTAACAGTGTTGTGCCAGCATTTACTCTAAAATATCAGTAGAGGAAAACATCAAATTATCTGGAGATTCCCTTGTACCTATTGGATTTTTCAGTAAAACAATGAAGTAGTAAACGGTCTGTTCCCTGCTGTCACATAGTCTTTTTCAAAATTTGGTATACTATATTTTTATTAAAGTGCTCAAACACTTTAACTGATGTTTCAGATACAAAAATGTGTGTGTGTATTGGGTGTACACGTGAGTGTGTATGTGTTCACTAGGGGATTTTGTTTAGAGAAGTCTTACATGGATTCGGAGATCCACAATTCATTGTGGTCATGATGTAACTTTGATTATGAAATCTAATGTTATTCACATCAAGATTAACTTCCCTTAGATAATACCAATGTCATGGTGTTAATAATAAGTAGATGCAAGCTATCATATTTTCAAAACTAAACACAATTGCCATGATTCTAATAGATCAGCAGAAGTAGAAATCACAGGGGGAAAAAGGTAAGGTTTTTCTTTGATGCTGTCAAGAGATTATTATCCAGTCCTAACAATCTCAGGAACATTGGTGTTTGATGTCTTCCTCAAAGGATAGAATTGTTTCACATGCTTTCAAATAACTGGCATCAATTTTTAATTAATTGGTTTTTTAAAAGTCATAGAATAGGGCTTCCCTGGTGGCGCAGTGGTTGAGAGTCCGCCTGCCGATGCAGGGGACGCTGGTTCGTGTCCCGGTCCGGGAAGATCCCACATGCCGCGGAGCGTCTGGGCCCATGAGCCATGGCCGCTGGGCCTGCGCGTCCGGAGCCTGTGCTCCGCAACGGGAGAGGCCACGGCAGTGAGAGGCCCGCGTACCACAAAAAAAAAAAAAAAAAAAAAAAAAAAAAAGTCATAGAATAGTAATATTTGACTTGAAAAAATAATGTGAGGTTATCTGTTAAAATAAAAGGTGTTTTTTGGAGGCAATTGTCAAATTTTACCAGTAGTCTTGGTTTGCTATTTAACTGAAGGTGGGTGAAGAAAATGTAGGACCAAGGTATGGTTTTCAGCCTTATTACAGTGGAATTTTAGAATGGACCTCATACATATGTGGAACATATAACCTCCGTCTGTTGTTTCCACATGTAACTATGATCTAACCAATCAGATTATTCCCAAACTTGCTATAGTGGACTTACTTGAGTTATAAAGAGTTACGTATAAAATATTTATTATTTTCTGCATAACATAATTTTTAATAGTTTGCTACTGAAAAATTTTCATGGGAGAATAACTGAGTTATTGAGAGCCATGCATACAAAATCTCAACAGAGATGGGACCTGTTTCCAAAATAAGCTTAGAGGTAAAAATTCATTCAAACTAAGGTCTTCATAGGTTAGAAAAAAATTAACTACTGGCCTAGAATGACAACAGACAGCATATAAAACTTAAAAAATAAACAACAATGGTGTAGAAAAGCAATTGCTAACAATGGTCCTAGGAAAAGAAAATAATTCAAAATAATCCAGAGGAAACCTCCACTTCACTTTCTCTATGGATTTTGGCATATCAGCATGATTTCTATCATAGTTAAGATGTATTTTCATTTAATCTCAAGTTTGATATTTAGAGAGATTTAGAATCTGTTGTTGTTTTGATTTAGTAGTCCATCTCTATCATTCATGGATGGAAATAACACTACTGAGTGAAATCTGGGGCCAGGAAGCCAGCAAATCCCTCTATATCTCCATTAACAATGAGAATCGGGAGAAGCAATAATTTAAATTGACCTGATACCTGCCTAAGTAAGGAGCGCAGACAACCAACCACGAAATTCCAGCAAATGAGTAGTGCTGAAAATGGGATAGGCAATCGACTTCCTCTGCAGAAATAAAAAGTGAACTTTTCCTGTGAAAGTTTCCTCTCCCTAATAAATAAAAGCGTGATTAAAATGTCAATTATTCGAGACAGTAATATATGGGGTTGGCCAAAAAGTTCATTTGGGTTTTTCCATAACATCTTACGGAAAAGCTCGAACAAACTTTTTGGGCAACCCAATAGACCGAATTCTACTGTTTAAAGACAGACATTTCTCTTTCCTGCACTTACCCCTACTGGATTGTGTAAAAAAGAGTCCTAGCATGCCCATAGATGGCAGATTGTTCTTAGAGCCACTGCCTATAAATAAGGTAGCCAGGGCTTCCCTGGTGGCACAGTGGTTGAGAGTCCGCCTGCCGATGCAGGGGGCGCGGGTTCGTGCCCCGGTCCGGGAGGATCCCACGTGCCGCGGAGCGGCTGGGCCCATGAGCCATGGCCACTGAGCCTGCGCATCCGGAGCCTGTGCCAACGGGAGGGGCCGCAGCAGTGGGAGGCCCGCGTACCGCAAAAAAAATAAAATAAGGTAGCCATTCTCATCCTCCTCAGATATTTTTATCTGAAAGGCATATTGAAATGTTCATACATTTCCTCTATAATATAGAAGCTCTAGAAACTACTTAGTTTTAGATTAAATAGTTCATGCCAAAATCCTAGAGAAGCACATGATAGATAAGCACCACTGTTTCCTTTACTTGAGTCAATAAGGTTCTAAAAGGCACTAAATACATTTTAATTGGAAACAGTACAAGCAGATTTAACTGAACCTTGAATATTGTAGGTTTTTTTTGTTTGTTTGTTTTTGGTTTTTTTGCGGTACACGGGCCTCTCACTGTTGTGGCCTCTCCTGTTGCGGAGCACAGGCTCCGGACATGCAGGCTCAGCGGCCATGGCTCTCGGGCCCAGCCGCTCCGCGGCATGTGGGATCTTCCCAGACCAGGGCACGAACCCGTGTCCCCTGCATCGGCAGGCGGACTCTCAACCACTGCACCACCAGGGAAGCCCTAAATATTGTGGTTCTTGAATTGAATTTACTTATACTAGGCATCAGGTTTGTCTTTTCAGAGCAATTTTTTTTTTTAAAGATTTCTGTGCTACTGAATAAGAGAGAAGCCTAAATAACCATAATTATTAAAGCTAATACAATAATTAGGTATTGTCTTCAGTATTTAGTATCACAGGACTATAGTAATATAGTCATAGATACTCTTTATGTAAAATGAACTATGTGCCAGCTATTGACTTGGGAAATCGGTGACCATTATTGCATTATTACTCAGGTTTACAACACCTCTGGCAAGATAGCGGGTGATATGCCCATTTTATAGACACGAAAGTCGAGGCTCAAAAGTTACACGGCTAGTAAGTGGCAGAGAAGGAATTCATTCCAGATCTTTCTTACTCTATCTCTGGGCTCTTTGCACTATAGCAGTTTATAAAACTCTGGGAAGTAAGGCACCTACACATAACTGTTGAATAACAATGAAACACAACATGTTATTAAATTGCAATGTAGAAAGCAGAGACCAAAAAGGAAAAGAGTTGGAGCAGGAGAGGTTAGTACTTAGAGAGATAAAGATATAGAAGCAGAGAATTACCTGAAGAATTCTTGTACCATGTTCAAAATTCATAACAGCAAAAGAATGTGTCTCACTGGATTGCTTGATAAGTCATAGCTCCATTGAAAAAAATGTGCGTTCACTTTAAATTGAGTGTCCTAAAGAGAGTTAGCCCTATACTCCTACCTAATGCAATGAAATAGCTTAGTAGGAACTATGAAACTCCTAATTGCTTAATGAGTTTTTATTTCATTTTCAAGATTTAAATATTAGTCCTATGTATTATGAACCATCACTAGTAAATTTGCTATTTAATTATTCCCCTGTGCAATGAAATATGCTTTAATTAAAAATTTCTTGATGAAGGATGTGTTTTAACAATAAATTGAAACTGATTTCTAATCCCATAAATTAATGCTACATTAATATATGCCAAAATATTTGGAAACAATCTTGTCTTTTACTGTTTATTAATGATTTCCCTAAACTTTTATTTATATTATTAAGTTGCTTGTTTATTCCAATTTTCACAGATAATCAAAAAAGCAAAGAAAATTTCTTGATGAAACGCTTGATAAAAGTAACTCAGATTGCACACATGTAGTTTTTATTTACTTGAAAGACTCTTGGGCCATTTTACTCAGAAACCCATCTTTTAAATGTACACTTCTAAGAGAAAATCAGTCTGGTGATTATCATGCATGAGAAAGGTGAATTTTAAATAACATAGTCTTTATTCTGCCCCATTGCTCAGCCCTCAAAATAGTGGATTCTTACTATTAGTATGATAGTAAATGTTTAACAACTGGTTTTCTGGCGAGGAAGGGAGCTCTGATTTGTAGTGTTCGCCAGTTTTTGTGGTAAATACTTCCAACGTGGCTGATCTCAGTCTACCCATGTGACATCACTGAACTCAGAGTTGTGAAGAAATGCACAGTAATACACCTTATGGAGTATTTCTACTATATAGATACAGTAACATAACTAACCTCAAGAGTATAGATAATAATAAAATGTTATAAAATAATTAGGAAGGGAGTGTTCTGCATAATTGTTACCTTTGCTTTTAATATTGTTTATTCAGTTGTAAATTTATGTAATTTAATTTTAGTAATAGCTATGTTTAACTGCTGTCTCACAATCATCCTGAAAATGTACCAATCCCTTCTTGGGAGTCATTGTGAACTAGAATGGGCAGTATGAACAGCCCCAGTAAGCACATCTTTTTCCTCCGTAACTACATAGCAGTGGAAGCATCAAGGTTTTGAAAATGAGGGAGTAGGGCATGAAGACAGTACTGACTGGAAAATGGTCCACAGTTAGGCAATCAGGGTGAATTTCAAGGCTGAGGTTGTTATCATCCATATTCTTCCTAATGGGCATTTTGATTTTGGGGGAAAGATAGCTGGACACTACATTTTCTGGTTTCTCCCTGCTCATGATGACCTTGATAAATCTAGTCAAGGAATTCTGGAGACAGCTAATAGCCAAACTACTCTGATAAAAATACTTTCTTCTGAAAAAACAAACTTTTCCATACTGAAAATGTGCTTTACTGGAGATCTGGAGATTCTGATGAATAGAAAATTGTTCATCTCTAATGAAGCAGGGGTTGAAACTTCATCTGAGATAGTTTGTATGCCAGGCAGGCTGATGACCTTCGAGAATTTGTACTGGCCTAGGCAGTCTGTGAAACTGATTTGGACCTATAAGGGACCGGCACATTTAAGAAAGGTTGGAATACGGAAGAAAATATAGAATTGCGGAAGGGACTTCAGGAGATATTTCAAAGGAGAAAAGTAGAGATCATTCTTTTAAGACATGAAACTGTTCAGATTTTTAGATGAACCCCTTCCAGACCTTTCCTAAGGCCTAAACTGATTTGCATCTCTTGTAGAGTGAGATTTGAAAAATGTGATCCACAGTGTCTCTCTGAGTACATGATTTGGTCTTTTATGACCAAACCATGACACACATTTATAACATGACTAGCCAAGGTTGATAATATTATCTCTGGCACTGAAATAGAGGATAGTTTGCACTCGCTAATCCTGGCTAATAAAATTTATATTTTGGTGATATTAGCAAAAACTCAGGATTAAAAATTGACTGGTATATTCGCTCCTCTGATTGGCAGAGAAGTTAACCTCCTTGGATTGTTTGGCTTTTTAACCCCAAGCTAAAGAAGAAAGCCAACATGTGTTTAAGTTTAGGTTTTGACATTTGGAGATTGTTTTTATCATTTTTAGTGCTTAACTCCTCTGCTATAAAAGAGGAGTATATAGAATGACAGAAAATCCTTTAAGGTCATTTTTACGCCCATCAGAAGGCAAAGTCATTGCCCCATCATACACTAAACCTTTCCTGCTATCCAGATGAATGCACTTTCCTGTTTTCTGTCTCAGTCTCCTTGACCTGGTGGGCAGCCGCATAGCACAGGGAGATCAGCTTGGTGCTTTGTGACCACCTAGAGGGGTGGGATAGGGAGGGTGGGAGGGAGGGAGACGCAAGAGGGAAGAGATACGGGAACATATGTATATGTATAACTGATTCACTTTGTTATGAAGCAGAAACTACCACACCATTGTAAAGCAATTATACTCCAATAAAGATGTAACAAAAAACAAAAAACAACTAGTTTCTAATGTGGGCAGTAACGTCAGAGAACAACGGCTAAACTGTTTTTTGTTCCTCTGTAGTTAGATTATCAGTCACCTGATTAGGAAAAGAAAGGGCTAAGATTCAGTGAGCTGATTCTTGTTTTAGCGTGGGACATCTGTTTTATTGCTCTGTTCTGCTTTATTTTCCCTGACTGGATGAGTGACAATAAATCATTATTAAGGTTTGAGTAAATCCATCTGTTTTTATTTCCTCTCTTAATTTCCCTTTCTCCTGATTTTTAGTGTTGTCCCTTTCTTTTCAGTGCTGTGGGCCAGGCCCTGGCACAGTCCTCCCCACATGACTTCAATGAGCCTCTCATACACATCTCTGACTTCCCACTCTGGCCTCATTTTACTGGTCCTAATACATCTGAAATAGCCCCTGTCACCAGGCATTTCTGTCATTGCCCCCCAGACTTTGCTTCTGTTTTCTTGCTAATATATTTCCACCTTGAATATCTTCCAGTCTCTCTGCACCACCTCAGTTCCAGCTTAATCATAGAGGCATTCTCAATAATTCCAGCATTTCCTTCTGACCATCCATAACAAGGCGTCTTCTTACTGTACATTCTGTCACTAGAACACATTCATGTGGCCTTTTGTTTTATATTATCTTGTACTATACTTATTTTCTAATTGCACATTTTATCTCTTAATAACATGCTAGCTTCCCTGAAGGTATGGTCCAAAAATATTTTTATATTGCTCTTACTGACTAATCATTTTTGAGGTACCCAACTGGTACTAAAAAATTGCTTGTTGATACCAGAAAGTATTCCGATTTAGTTAGAGAAATGTTATATCTAAATAAATTTAGATGTGCAGGAAAGATCCTTTTATACTAGGGAACTAGGCAGTTTCCTAATGTGACCTCATGTCTCAGATTAGAAATATCTTCACTGTGTCTTGCATTTGTGAATTCTGACATACTTACTGGGGTAGTTTACTTGAAATCTTATCTTGAGTTGCTTTTAGTGAATCAAATGAGGTCATGTTAAGGATGACTTTAGATGTATAAATAAATAAACAGAAAATCAAAGGGGAAAAATACTTGCAAAGAGTAAGCTGTCGAAATGGTATATTAGAAGAGGTTGGTTGAATAAGTAAGAATCATTTTAGACAAGATTAACAGAAAGATACCAGGTGAGAAATAGAAGATCAAGGTTCAAAAGTGGGTTCTGCTTTTTACCATTTAGATGACTTTGAATGAACCATCTAATTTCTCTATCATCAATGCCTTCATCTCAAAAATGAGGAAATTATAGTTGATGAATCCAAAGAGTATTTTCAGCTCTAATATACTCTAATTTCTAAGTGAGAAATTTTTATAAATGAGGAACTTTTGACTTGGAGATCTAAAGATAATAAATTAATTCTTTCAATATCTGCATGATCTGAATAAGGAATTCTATGCTTTGTTTGAATATCGAGTGATAGATGTACATTTAAGAAACCTGACATTCTGATTTACTTCCTAGAGGGATGTAAATGTCTAAATACTAAAATAATGTGTCTCTGTAAATAAAGACACCATCACCTTGTCATGCCCTTCCATAGAGAGTTCTGGTTCATTCAGCAGGAAAACCATTTCTGTATCACCCATTCTCCTACCCACAATGCTTAAAGTTTTAACTGTGTGCTTCAACACTTCCTATTTCAATATCATCTTTCTTCTGTGCCTATTTTTTGATCCATGTCCTTGAGAAGAGGAATGTGAAAAAAATCTATACTTTCATATATTAAGCAAGGCAAATTTGTGCAAGGCACTACGTAAGAAAGTTTTTCTTAAACTGAAATGCATTGATTGACAAATTACTTATTGTCTGGGTTTTTCCAGAATGAACCATCAGGAAATGATGGTTCTCTGTGGTTCTATCTAAATGTTGTGATATTGATCACTATAGACACAAGCAGGTCTATTAGTACATTTTTAAACTTAGTTTCAAGGTCTACAATTTAAAATTTACTACTTCTCTCTGATTACAAAAACAATCTCTTTATTTAAAATTGTAAATTACAGAAAGAACAAAGAAGAAAGTAAAATCATATATAACCCCACCACACAGAATTAACCATGGATAACATTTTGTTGAATATTCTTCCAGTATTTTGTTATAATATCTGTGTCTTTTGAAAAATAAATAGATGTCACTTTATCAACCTATAGATGTTTCTACAAACCCTGAAATACAGATTGACTGAACTGTGACCATGGTATATTAGATCTAAGTATTTTGTTATAAATTTTCCCAAATTCTTATCGCCCTTCTCTCCCTCTCAGAACAACTTGACTTGTTAATAAATCAGTTCTTACAATTGGCAGGAAGTGGATAATAGCAACAGCAGGCTTTATGTTTCTAAAAATGGTTCCTGAGTAACAGATTTCTTTCTATTGCTATGTATACTACATACATGTATTACCATTCCTGAGTCTCCATTGCTTGGACTAGTACCTGGCACCTATTTGGCATCAAATAAATATTTCTTCAATTAATGGATACATATTGAATTGAAAGAAAGAGAGGTCTGGCTATCCCATTCTAGCTTCATGGAATCCCTATGCATTGGTATTGATACTGAACTCTTAAGATCTGACCCATCACTTAGAAGGGTCAAAAATACAGGTTTATGACTTTATCTTGCTGAATAAATCATGGGGATAAATTCACTCCAACCAGTTCCTATAAGAATAAAGTTAGGGGCTTCCCTGGTGGCGCAGTGGTTGAGAGTCCGCCTGCCGATACAGGGGACACGGGTTCGTGCCCCGGTCTGGGAGGATCCCACATGCCGCGGAGTGGCTGGGCCCGTGAGCCATGGCCGCTGAGCCTGCGCGTCCAGAACCTGTGCTCCTCAATGGGAGAGGCCACAGCAGTGAGAGGACCGCCTACCCAAAAAAAAAAAAAAAAAAAAGAAAAAAGCATAAAGTTAGTTTTGAAAAAAAAGCAAAAAGGAGGAGAAGGAAAACAATTTTCAGTAACAGGAAGCAAGTTACAAATGCTAAAGAGTTAAGACCTCCAGAACTTTCTTTACCTCTTGTGCATTTTGTTTTTAAACCTTTTTTCTCCCAAATGTGCCAAAGCGAATTAAATAAATCGGGACTCCTTTTTTTTTTTTTTTTTTTTTTTTTTTTTTTTTTTTTTTTTTTACGGAACGCGGGCCTCTCACCGTTGTGTCCTCTCCCGTTGCGGAGCACAGGCTCCGGACGCTCAGGCTCAGCGGCCATGGCTCACGGGCCCAGACGCCCCGCAGCATGTGGGATCCTCCCGGACCGGGGCACGAACCCATGTACCCTGCATCGGCAGGCGGACTCTCAACCACTGCGCCACCAGGGAAGCCCGGGCCTCCTTTTAAAGGAAAAAAAATCACAGTCTTGAACTGAACTATCTTTATGTTACACTTACACTTAAAGGTGTATACACTTAAAACTAGTTGCAAACTCCTGTTATGCTTTTAGCACACCTATAATTACAAAATCTAAATTTATATTAACTCCAAACAAAATTACAAAACTAGTAACATTTCGATCAGCAACACTAATGGGGTGATTTTTTTTTTTTTTTGTACAAACTAAACCATTTTCATAGCATGAAGAGCATTAATATGGGGCTGACCACCAAGGATCAGTTTTGGGGGAGGGCAAGAGGGAGAAATCCACACCTTCTTCTTTATTTTCACTTAAATTATTTATTAAAATAGACATAAATAAAAGTGCACAAATCATAAACATAGAGTTTCTGAATTATCACAAAATGAACATACCCACATAATAGCCCAGATCAGAAGTAGAATATTACCATCAACTCAGACACCTCCCTTGTGTCCCATCCTGTCTGTACATCCACTCTCCTTCCTAAAGACCACCCAGCACTAGTTTGTGTGTATGACATGTTTCCACTACTGCATTCTTCAAACTACTCCACTTCTACTCTCTTCTCTTCCTAAACTATTATGAAACCTTTGTTTTCGTAGCACTCACTGATACCATTTGCCTTTTTATTTTGACACAAATTCATTATTTATGTGTTAGGTCCACATTTTTCCCGCTAGTAATGATAGCTAGCATTTATCATGTGCTTACTATGTGCTGGACACTAAATGCGTAACATGGAATGAGCTTGTTTAATCTTCAAATAAGACTACAAAGCAGATATTATTATTATTCTCATTTTACAGATGAGGAAACTGAGGCACAGAGAGGGTAAATAACCTGCCCAAGGTCATACAGCATATAAATTAGTGTTCCAAGATTCAAGCCCAAATGGTTCAGCTCCAGTGTCTATGCCTTTAATTTCCTACCCTGCTATGCCCTCTTAAAATTTTTAAATTTAAACATTTTCAAAAGTATCATGTGGCACCAACTTCACAAAAAACTCAAAAATACACAGAGGCATGGGCATCACCCGGCAGTACCAGTTATAAGGTAGTAATCCACATGATCCAATACAGAACTGTTTCAATTTTTCAGATTATCACCGAAATTCAAAGTCAGTTTTAGGATTTCTCATACAGAAATTTTGGAAGCTCTTCCTCCCCTATATCTAAACAAATGTGTGTGACTCCTGTCCAAGAAAAACTGAGTATAAGGAATGAGAAACAAATCTTTTCTTATAAATGGCAATTGACCAGAGCATAATCATATAGAATAATCATCTCTATGCCTTGCCCACTACAGAGAGACTCACCAACTATCAGTAAAAGAAATGAGCAACTAAAGACAGATACTGCCTGTTATCACTCAATATTATTTTATAATTGTTGAATGATACTAGACATGCTGTACCTACTGGACATAAAAGTGAATTTCAAGTATTATTGGCTATTTCTTTTGTCAAACATGATCTATGCTTTACAAAGATTGCTTCTATAATGTATTACAAATGAGCAAAGTTTCAGTGAGTGGCCTTAGAAAGTCACTGAGAAATGCAAAGGAGACCCGAATAGGGTATTTTGAGAAGCACAGTCTGCTCCTCTTTTTAATGAAAATTACTAACTCATCCAGCCTCTGCCTCTGTCCCTATTGGTATCTTCAGCTGGGTTGTCACAGCCCCCTCTCCCTGGATCAGTTTGAGCTCTGTCCTTTGGCTAACAGCTGTGGTTCTCATGTATGCTTTTAGAGGTGAAATGATGGATGTGTGGGGAGAGAACCCTAAGATGCTCCCCAGAGCATCACATGATGTGATGCATCACATCATGAATGATGTGATGGTGCTAGGGTCACCCCATAAAGTAGCACTCAGATTTCCTCTTTGTTGTTACCTTTATACTGATTTAAAGTTTGTTTGTTTTTCTTCCGACCTTTGGCAAAATTATTCCTAGAGTTTGTCCATTTTAAATACATGAAGACGTCATAGTTTACTCAAAAAGCATGGTGTTTAAAAGTTTTAAAAAGTGATGTCCAGTGTGTTCTTTCATCAAAAAAACTTAAAGAACCATTGAGTTTATACAAATTTTTATAGGTCTGAACCTCTTCTCTGGACAGTACTTATCAGCCAGTTAATTCTAATCAATTTAGCACTTATTCACATCTATCTGTTCTCTTCTTGAGACACTACCTCATCTGAACTTGACTTGGCCAAAGCCACTTTGTAGCCCCAGGGTTGGCCACTTTTCTTGTGTTCCTAATCTTCAGCTACACCCTAACCTTTCGAATTTCCTACATGGTCCAAGCCCCCTTGCTTAGGCTCTTCATTTGACTACCTGGAGATGAGCATTTTACACTTAGTATCCTCTTATTTATTTTTCTCTCATCTCTGTGTCATGTTTTAAATGGATATTTTAGTTTTATTTTTAGAAATTAAAACTATCCAGAAATGAATAATAAGGTAAAAGTCCCCAGAATCCTACACTACAGCGATAACATGTAAAAGACTTCAGATATCTTACTTTCTTTAGCTTTTCTAGAAATTGTTTTTAAAGATCATATGTAAAGAATTTGATAAACACAAAAGAATATATGTGATATATCAGCATGATAGCCATGAGGTGTGATCTACTAGCAACCTAGGAAACATAGCATTACCAACCGAAATTTCCATGGGCCAATCGCATCTCCCATCTCCCCTTCTTCAGAGTGTTTCCTCTTTACTTTTTACAGAAATTTTGTAAAGTAGCTACTAGTACTATAGTCATTTAAAAGTGAGTACATGAAGGGTTAGAATGTTTAAAAACCAAGATCCACATAGCCAGTTAAGTGAACCAAACCCAGGACTCTTGATTCCAGAGTTCAAGTTCTTAGCCACGATTCCACACTGTTTTTCCTGGACTCCCATACCAGATTTGAGATCTGATAAATGCTGTCATGGCATCTAGAACTTCACCTTTATGGAAGGATCATGACTATAATTACGTAATTATTTGTAGCCTATTCACATATTGGCATTCTCCCGCTATCTTGTAAGCTCCGTGAAGGTAGAACACTTATGTATCTTATACATCATTGTAATCCCCAGTAATTCAGTAATTACTGAAGCGTAATACAGGCACACCTCATTTAATTGTGCTTAGCTTTTTGCACTTTGCAGATATTGCATTTTTTTTACAAATTGAAAGTCTGTAGCAGCCCTGTGTGGAGCAAGTCTATAGGTACCATTTTTCCAACAACATTTGCTCACTTCATGTCTCTGTGTCACATTTTGGTAATTCTCCCAATATTTCAAACTTTTTCATTATTATTATATTTGTTATTGTGATCTGCAATCAGTGAACTTTGATGTTACTCCTGTAATTGTTTTGGGGTGCCATGAACCATGCCCTTATAAGTCAGAGAACTTAATGGATATTGTGTGTTCTGACTGCTCCGCCAACCACATTCCCCATCTCTCTCCCTCTCTTTGGGCCTCCTTCTTCTTTGTGACACCACAATATTGAAATTAGCTCAGTTAATAACCCTACAGTGGCCCCTAAGTGCTCAAGTGAAAGGAAGAGTTACACATCTCTCACTTTAAATCAAAAGATAAAAATGATCAAGCTTAGTGAGGAAGGCATGTGGAAAACTGAGATAGGCTGAAAGCTAGGCCTCTTGCACCAAAAGGTTAAGCCAAATTGTGAATGCAAAGGAAAAGTTCTTGAAGGAAATTAAAAGTGCTACTTCAGTGAACACACGAATGATAAGAAAGCAAAAGCCCCTTATTGCTGATATGGAGAAAGTTTTAGTGGTCTGGACAGATGATCAAACCAGCCACAACATTTCCTTAAGCCAAAGCCTTATCCAGAACAAGGCTAGCTCTCTTCAATTCTGTGAAGGCTGAACGAGATGAGGATGCTACAAAAGTAAAGTCTGAAGCTAGCAAAAGTTGGTTCATGAGGTTGAAGGAAAGAAGCCGTCTTCATAACAAAAAGTGCAAGGTGAATCAGCAAGTGCTGATGTAGGAGTTGCAGCAAATTGCCTAGAAGATCTAGATAAAATAATGAATGAAGGTGGCTATGCTAAACAACAGATTTTCAGAAGAAACAGCCTTAGACGAAACAGCCTTCTATTGGAAGAAGATGCCATCTAGGACTTTTATAGCTAGAGAGGAGAAGTCAATGCCTGGCTTCAAAGCTTCAAAGGACAGGCTGACGCTCTTGTTAGGGGCTAATGCAGCTGATAACTTGAAATTGAAGCCAATGCACATTTACCATCCTGAAAATCCTAGGGCCTTTAAGAATTATGCTAAACCTACTCTGCCTGTGATCTATGAATGGAACAACAAAGCCTGAGTGATAGCACATCTGTTTATAATGTGGGTTACTGATTATTTTAAGCCTATAGTTGAGACCTGCTGCTCTGAAAAAAAGATTCTTTCAAAATCTTACTGTTCATTGACAAAGCACCTGGTGACCCAAGACCACTGATGGAGGTGTATGAGATTCATGTTGTTTTCATGCCTGCTAACAGCATCCATTTTGCAGCCCATGGATCAAGGAATGGTTTTGACTTTCTTGTCTTATTATTTAGGAAATACATTTCATAAGACTCTAGCTATCATAGATGGTGATTCCTCTGATGGATCTGGGCAAAGTAAATTGAAAACCTTCTGGAAAGGATTTATCATTCTAGATGCCATTAAGAACATGTTGGGAAGAAGTTGACTCCAAATGTCATGGATGACTTGGAGGGGTTCAAGGCTTCAGTGGAGGAAGTGACTGCAGTTGTGGTGGAAATAGCAAGAGACGTAGAACTGGAAGTGGAGCCTGAAGATGTGACTGCATTGCTACAGTCTCATAATGAAACTTTAACGAATGAGGAGCTGCTTCTTATGGATGAGCAAAGAAAGTGGTTTCTTGAAATGGAAACTACTCCGGTGATGATGCTGTGAAAATTGTTGAAATGACAACAAAACGTTTAGAATATTACACAAACTTAGTTGATAAGGCAGTGGCAAGTTTTGAGAGGACTGACTACAATTTTGAAAGTTCCACTGTGGGTTAAATGCTATCAAACAGCATTCCATGCTACAGAAAAATCCTCTGTGAAAGGAAGAATCCATTAATAAAATTAATAAGCTAAATTCACTGTCTTATTTTATGAAATTGCCCCAGTCACCCTAAACTTCAGCAACCATCCCCCTGATCAGTTAGCAGCCATCAACATGGAGGCAAGACACTCCACCAGCAAAAAACATTATGACTTGTTGAAGGCTCAGATGATGGGTAGCATTTTTTAGCAATAAGATATTTTTTAATTAAGGGGTGTACATTTTTTAGACATAATGTTATTGCACACTTAATAAACTACAGTGTAGTGTAAACATAACTTATTCAATATTTGCACTGGGAAATCAAGAAAATTGTATGACTCACTTTGTTGTGATATCCACTTTATTGTAGTGGTATGGAACTGAACCCTCCATGTCTCCAAGGTATGCCTCTATATATCTACTGAATGGATGGGTGGATGGAGTGGAGGCTGAATATTTATTTATATGTTTACCAATTTCATAGACATCCAGCTGGTGTATGGAAAAAATAGAAAAGACTTGTTTCTCCCATATTGTATACATAGACCCTGTGTAAATCTAACTCCTTGCATTCCTCCCCAAGTTCTACTCATTCCACCAGTGAGCAGCCTGTACAGCAACTGTGTCTTCTGTTTCCGTTTTCTCACATTTCTTTGATTGTAAGTTGCTTCTTTCATCATGTCCTCTCTGCCTTCTCTTCTTCCTCAAAACTTCTAGACTGCTTTTACTTGAATGAAAATATTGTTAGAGGGAGGTGGCCCACTATGTGATCACCACCCTGCCTTCCCCTCTTCTCTGGGAATAATTTTGGTACAGTTCTAGGAAAAATTGCTTCCTTTTCAGTTTTGATCCTTAAAAGTGAATCAGCACAAAATACTGAGACTAATGTCGAATACCAATAAGCCATTAAAATTGCAGAATGTCAGTTTGCTACATATTGCCATTATTTATCTAGAAAGATGCTATATTCTTTTTATTTATTTAATTAATTATATTTTTAAAAATTTATTTATTTTTGGCTGTGTTGGGCCTTCATTGCTGCGTGTGGGTGTCACGGTGAGCAGGGCTACTCTTCACTGTGGTGCGCAGGCTTCTGTGGTTGTGGCTCACGGGCTTAGTTGCTCCGTGGCATGTGGGATCCTACTCGGACCAGGGATCAAATTTGTGTCCTCAGGATGGCAGGCAAATTCTTTTTTTTTTTAACATCTTTATTGGAGTATAATTGCTTTACAGTGTTGTGTTAGATTTTGCTGTATAACAAAGTGAATCAGCTATATGTATACATATATCCCCATATTTCCTCCCTCTCATAGTCCCTATTCCACCCCTTCTCGGTCAAAATCACCGAGCTGATCTCCCTGTGGGATGCAGCTGCTTCCCGCTAGCTATTTTACATTTGGTACTGCATATATGTCAATGCCACTCTCTCACTTCATTCCAGCTTATCCTTCCCCGACCCCGTGTCTTCAAGTCCATTCTCTACGTCTGTGTCTTTATTCCTGTCCTGCCCCTATATTCTTCAGAATCACTTTTTTTTTTAGATTCCATATATATGTGTTAGCATACGGTATTTGTTTTCTCTTTCTGATTTACTTCACTCTGTATGACAGACTCTACGTCCATCCACCTTACTCCAAATAACTCAATTTCGTTTCTTTTTATGGCTGAGTAATATTCCATTGTATATATGTGCCACATCTTCTTTGTCCATTCATCTGTCCATGGACATTTAGGTTGCTTCCATGACCTAGCTATTGTAAATAGAGCTGCAGTGAACATTGTGGTACAGGACTCTTTTTGAATTTTTGTTTTCTCAGGGTATATGCCCAGTAGTGGGATTGCTGGGTTGTATGTTAGTTCTATTTTTAGTTTTTTTTTTTTTTTTGCGGTACGCGGGCCTCTCACCATTGTGGCCTCTCCTGTTGCGGAGCACAGGCTCCAGACGCGAAGGCTTAGCGGCCATGGCTCACGGGCCCAGCTGCTCCGCGGTATGTGGGATCCTCCTAGACCGGGGCACAAACCCACATCCCAGCATCGGCAGGCGGACTCCCAACCACTGCGCCACCAGGGAAGCCCCTATTTTTAGTTTTTTAAGGAACTCCATACTGTTCTCCATAGTGGCTACATCAATTTACATTCCCACCAACAGTGCAAGAGGGATCCCTTTTCTCCACACCCTCTCCAGCATTTATTGTTTGTAGATTTTTTGATGATGGCCATTCTGACCGGAGGGGTGATACCTCATTGTAGTTTGGATTTGCATTTCTCTAATGATTAGTGATGTTGAGCATCTTTTCATGTGTTTGTTGGCAATCTGTATATCTTCTTTGGAGAAATGTCTATTTAGGTCTTCTGCCCATTTTTGGATTGGGTTATTTGTTTTTTGGATATTGAACTGCATGAGCTGCTTGTATATTTTGGAGATTAATCCTTTGTCAGTTGCTTCATTTGAAATATTTTCTCCCATTCTGAGTGTTGTCTTTTCGTCTTGTTTATGGTTTTCTTTGCTGTGCAAAAGCTTTGAAGTTTCATTAGATCCCATATGTTTATTTTTGTTTTTATTTCCATTTCTCCAGAAGGTGGGTCAAAAAGGATCTTGCTGTGATTTATGTCATAGTGTTCTGCCTGTGCTTCCTCTAAGAGTTTTATAGTGTCTGGCCTTACATTTAGGTCTTTAATCCATTTAGAGTTTATTTTTGTGTATGGTGTTAGGGAATGTTCGAATTTTATTCTTTTACATGTAGCTGTCCAGTTTTCTCAGAACCACTTATTGATGAGGATGTCTTTTCTCCATTGTATATTCTTGCCTCCTTTATCAAAGATAAGGTGACCATAGGTGCATGGGTTTATCTCTGGGCTTTCTATCCTGTTCCATTGATCAATATTTCTGTTTTTCTGCCAGTACCATACTGTCTTGATTACTATAGCTTTGTAGTATAGTCTGAAGTCAGGGAGCCTGATTCCTCCAGCTCCGTTTTTCTTTCTCAGGATTGCTTTGGCTATTCAGGGTCTTTTGTGTTTCCATACAAACTGTGAAAAATGCCATTGGTAGTTTGATAAGGATTGCATTGAATCTGTAGATTGCTTTGGGTAGTATAGTCATTTTCACAACGTTGATTCTTCCAATCCAAGAATATGATATATCTCTCCATCTGTTTGTATCGTCTTTAATTTCTTTCATCAGTGTCTTATAGTCTTCTGCATACAGTTCTTTTTTCTCCTTGGGTAGGTTTGTTCCTAGGCATTTTATTCTTTTTGTTGCAATGGTAAGTGGGAGTGTTTCCTTAATTTCTCTTTCATATTTTTCTTCATTAGTGTATAGGAATGAAAGAGATTTCTGTGCATTATTTTTGTATCCTGCTACTTTACCAAATTCATAGATTAGCTCTAGTAGTTTTCTGGTAGTGTCCTTAGGATTCTCTATTTATAGTATCATGTCATCTGCAAACAGTGACAATTTTACTTCTTCTTTTTCTGATTTGAATTCCTTTTATTTCTTTTTCTTCTCTGATTGCTGTGGCTAAAACTTCCAAAACTATGTTGAATAATATTGGTAAGAGTGGACAACCTTATCTTGTTCCTGATCTTAGTGGAAATAGTTTCAGTTTTTCACCATTGAGAATGATATTGGCTAGGGGGTTGTCATATATGGTGTTTATTATGTTGAGATAAGTTCCCTCTATGACTACATTCTGGAGGGTTTTTGTCATAAATGTGTGCTGAATTTTCTCAAAAGCTTTTTCTGCATCTGTTGAGATGATCCTATAGTTGTTATCCTTCAGTTTGTTAATATGGTGTATCACGTGGATTGATTTGCATGTATTGAAGAATCCTTGAATTCCTGGGATAAACCCCACTTGATCTAGGTGTATGATCCTTTTAATGTGCTGTTGGATTCTGTTTGCTAGTATTTTGTTGAGGATTTTTGCATCTATGTTCCTAGTGATATTGGCCTGTAGTTTTCTTTTTTTGTGACATCTTTGTCTACTTTTGGTATCAGAGTGATGGTGGTCTTGTAAAATGAGTTTGGGAGTGTTCCTCCCTCTTCTATATTTTGGAGGAGTTTGAGAAGGATAGGCGTTAGCTCTTCTCTAAATGTTTGATAGAATTCGTCTGTGAAGCCGTCTGGTCCTGGACGTTTGTTTGTTGGAAGATTTTTAATCACAGTATCAATTTCAGTGCTTGTGATTCATTTGTTTATATTTTCTATTTCTTCCTGGTTCAGTCTTGGAAGGTCGTGCTATTCTAAGAATTTGTCCATTTCTTCCAGGTTGTCCATTTTATTGGCATATAGCTGCTTGTAGTAATCTCTCATGATCCTTTGTATTTCTGCAGTGTCAGTTGTTACTTCTCCTTTTTCATTTCTAATTCTGTTGATTTGAGTCTTTTCCCTTTTTTTCTTGATGAGTCTGGCTAATGGTTTATCAATTTTGTTTATCTTCTCAAAGAACCAGCTTTTAGTTTTACTGATCTTTGTTATCATTTCGCTCATTTGTTTTTCATTTATTTGTGATCTGATCTTTATGATTTCTTTCCTTCTGCTAACTTTGGGGGGTTTTTTGTTCTTTCTCTAACTGCTTTGGGTGTAAGGTTAGGTTGTTTATTTGAAATTTTTCTTGTTTCTTGAGGTAGGATTGTGTTGCTTTAAACTTCCCTCTTAGAACTACTTTTGCTGTATCTCATAGGCTTTGGGTCGTTGTGTTTTCATTGTCATTTGTTTCTAGGTATTTTTTGATTTCCTCAGTGATCTCTTGGTTATTTAGTAGTGTATTGTTTAGCCTCTATGTATTTGTATTTTTTACAGTTTTTTTTCCCTTTAATTGGTATCTAGTCTTACAGCATTGTGGTCAGAAAAGATAGTTGATACGATTTCAATTTTCTTAAGTTTATGAAGGTTTGATTTTTGACCCAAGATATGATCTATCCTGGAGAATATTCCATGAGCACTTGAGAAGAAAGTGTATTCTGTTATTTTTGGATGCAATGTCCTATAAATATCAATTAAGTCCATCTTGTTTAATGTGTCATTTAAAGCTTGTGTTTGCTTATTTAATTTCATTTTGGATCATCTGCCCATTGTTGAAAGTGGGGTTTTAAAGTCCCCTACTATGATTGTGTTACTGTTGATTCCCCCTTTTATGGCTGTTAGCATTTGCCATATGTATCGTGGTGCTCCTATGTTGGATGCATAAATATTTACAATTGTTATATCTTCTTCTTGGATTGATCCTTTGATCATTATGTAGTGTACTTCTTTTTCTGTTGTAATAGTCTTTATTTTAAAGGTTATCTTGTCTGATATGAGAATTGCTACTCCAGCTTTCTTTCGATTTCCATTTGCATGGCATATCCTTTTCCATCCCCTCACTTTCAGTCTGTAGGTATCCCTAGGTCTGAAGTGGGTCTCTTGCAGACAGCATATGTATGGGTCTTTTTTTGTATCCATTCAGCCAGTCTGTGTCTTTTGTTTGGAGCATTTAATCCATTTACATTTAAGGTAAGTATCGATATCTACGTTCCTATTACCATTTTCTTAATTGTTTCACATGTGTTATTGTAGGTCTTTTCCTTCTCTCGTGTTTCCTGCCTAGAGAAATTCCTTTAGCATTTGTTGTAAAGCTGGTTTGGTGGTGCTGAATTCTCTTCGTTTTTACTCGTCTGTAAAGGCTTTAATTTCTCTGCTGAATCTGAATGAGGTCCTTGCTGGGTAGAGTAATCTTGGTTGTAGGTTTTCCCCTTTCATCACTTTAAATGTGTCCTGCCACTCCCTTCTGGCTTGCAGAGTTTCTGCCGAAAGAGCAGCTCTTAACCTTATGGGTATTCCCTTGTATGTTATCTTTTGTTTTTCCCTTGCTGCTTTTAATATTTTTTCTTTGTATTTAATTTTTGAAAGTTTGATTAATATGTGTCTTGACATGTTTCTCCTTGGATTTATCCTGTATGGGACTCTCTGCACTTCCTGGACTTGATTGACTATTTCCTTTTCCATATTAGGGAAGTTTTCAACTATAATCTATTCAAATATTTTCTTAGTCCCTTTCTTTTTCTCTTCTTCTTCTGGGACCCTTATAATTCGAATGTTGGTGTGTTTAATGTTGTCCCAGAGGTCTCTGAGGCTGTCCTCAATTATTTTCCTTTTTTCTTTATTGTCCTCTGCAGGAGTTATTTCCACTATTTTATCTTCCAGGTCATTTATCCGTTCTTCTGCCTCAGTTATTCTGCTATTGATTCCTTCTAGAGAATTTTTAATTTCATTTATTGTGGTGTTCATCATTGTTTGTTTGCTCTTTAGTTCTTCTAGGTCCTTGTTAAACGTTACTTGCATTTTCTCCATTGTATTTCCAAGATTTTGGATCATCTTTACTATAATTATTCTGAATTCTTTTTCAGGTAGACTGCCTATTTCCTCTTCATTTGTTTGGTCTGGCGATTTTTTACCTTGCTCCTTAATCTGCTGCGTTTTTCTCTGTCTTCTCGTTTTGCTTAAGTTACTGTGTTTGGGGTCTCCTTTTCACAGGCTGTTGGTTCATAATTCCCTTTGTTTTTGTTGTCTGCCCCCAGTGGGTACGGTTGGCTCAGTGTGTTGTGTCGGCTTCCTGGTGTAGGGGACTGGTGCCTGTGTTCTGGTGGATGAGGCTGGATGTTGTCTTTCTGGTGGGTAGGACAGTGTCTGGTGGTGTGTTCTGAAGTGTCTGTGACCTTATGATTTTAGGCAGCCTCTCTGCTAATTGGTGGGGTTGTGTTCCTCTCTTGCTAGTTATTTGGCATGGGGCGTCCAGCACTGTAGCTTGCTGGTCGTTGTGTGGAGCTGGGTCTTAGCATTGAGATGGGGAGCTCTGGGGGAGCTTTTGCCCGTTGATATTCCTTGAGGCTGGTAGGTCACTGTTGGTCCAATGTCCTGAATCGGCTTTTCCATCTCAGAGGCTCAGGCCTAACACCTGGCCGGAGCACCAAGACCCTGTCAGCCACACAGGTGGAGGATGGGCAAGTCAGAAAGTAATCTGGTTTCTGGCCCTTCAGTGGTGGCCAACTTGGGATTGGTGCTCCACAGCTCAGCCCCAGCAGGTGGCATAGCTACCCCAGGTGGTAGGCAGATTCTTAACCACTGCGCCACCAGGGAAGTCCTGATGCTATATTCTTTATTTATTTTGTTTCTGCAGTAGGTTTAAATATGGCATATTTTCTACTTCTGTAAAGAAAATTTTAATTTTCAGTGTTCTTAAATTATGTAAATTCTAAGGATACCACAGACTTTAAATGTTCTCAAAGAAGTTTTTAAAATGAATTTTCAAAAGCAAATTGCATCAAATTCAGAAAGATATTTCAGAACGTCATTAAAATTGAGAAATATGGGGTGCAGACATAAATAAGGCACAATACATTAATTAACACAAAGCTGAACCCTGCCTTGGTTTTCAAAGAAAGATAATTAAAAACAACCTTGTGAAGTATTTTTCATATGACTCCTGGGTTAGTGAATGGATGAGAAGTGAAGATAATGACATAAAGACAAAGCTGAATGTGAGACTCATAACATAATAGCAAGAAATGCATAGTTTGATGTTGTTCTGTATTTAACTCTCTAAATTGCTCTTACATTGTAAACAACTGCTCAGAGTGTTTCAGTAATTAGCACATCAGGGATGCATTAATATAGAATGATGGTCTTAAGTCTGGGAGGTTTTTTTTTTTTTTGGTGGTACGTGGGCCTTTCACTGCCGTGGCCTCTCCCACTGTGGAGCACAGGCTCTGGACGCGCAGGCTCGGTGGCCATGGCTCACTGGCCTAGCCGCTCCGCGGCATGTAGGATCTTCCCGGACCGGGGCACGAACCCGTGTCCCCTGCATCAGCAGGCGGACTCTCAACCACTGCACCACCAGGGAAGCCCAGTCTGGGAGTTTTTTAAGCTTTAGTAATCTGCCTTCCCCAAAGCATAGCATGCACATAATTTAAATTAAAACAATGTATCTCAGTCATCTACCAATCCACTTTAATATATTAAATGCTCACACATTAGTTTACACATGTAATCCTGAAAATGTTGCAATATTACTTGTTGAACGTTACTCTGAGATGACTTAAAAGTATGGCTACATGATAGCAATTCTTTGTTTTGAGAACTGCACTAGCAAGTCTGATGTCCTGGGAAACTGCTGTTTGCCAACCCTATTGTATGGGGCTCTTCCCTTCCCTTTGTATCTCAAGGGCTTATTATCAGTTTGTCTAAAAAGAGCCACTCTGTTTCTGAAAAGTTGCGCTCCAGAATAATCTATATGCTGCTGTTGTTTCCAATTTCACACCCATGACCTGTTATTTCAAATTTAACCCAACATATATTTATACTTCCTAAAGTCCACTTTGGAATATAAAACTCTTAGACTCCTGCAAAAGCGTCTACTATCATATTTGCTTCATACTCTTAGGTTAATTTTTGAGTGTATCCGTAATCATCATCTTTTCAATCAATCTCAGTGTTCCAGATTTTTCTCACTCTGTATTTGGGTAAATATCCTACATAAGTCTGATATAACCCCCTTCCCTTAAATATGTCCAATATGCTAGGAAAATATGCCCTACCCCAAGAACTTTGAAAGAGTTCCTTGACTGTGATCAATAGGTTGTTCGGTTACCCAACCTAAACATTGGTTTCCAAAGTCTGTTAACATTAAGAGTTAAAGAAGTTTCTTACTCTCCAAGGCTCTAAAGTAAAATCCACACAGACAAAGCCTCCAGAATATACTTATTTGAGTTTGACATGTTGTGTAACAAGGCTGATGAAGCTATAATCCTCAGGCTGCCATCCTTCCCAGAGCATTCTAAAGTTATTGGCAAACATCACACACTATTCTTTCTCCCCAGTGTGTGCAGTTACATGAAGAGATTCTTATTAGAAACAGGTCTTCATTGTTGATGAAAACGTTTAATCAACTACAGGTTTTTCCTTGGTTTGTTTGGATATTGAGGTCAGTCTCATTCAGGGATACCATCATTCCTTAACAATGTTCTCGATGCTTAATGGGAGCATTTATTAAATTTATTTTTTATTGACATATAAATTACAATTTTATTGACAAATTACAATGTTGTGTTAATTTCTGCTGTACAGCAAAGTGATTCAGTTATACATATGTAAACATTCTTTTTTTATATGTATCCTTTTCCATTATGGTTTATCACAGCATATTGAATATAGTTCCCTATGTAGCTATACTGTAGGACCTTGTTGTTATTCATTCTATATATAAGAGTTTGCATCCGTTAACCCCAAACTCCCACTTCATCCCTCTCCCACCTCCACGCTTGGCAACCACAAGCCTGTTCTCTATGTCTGTAAATCCGTTTCTGTTTTGTAGATAAGTCCATTTGTGCAACTCTATTTTTAGTTTTTTGAGGAACATCCATACTTTTTCCATAGTGACTGCACCAACTTACATTCCCACCAGCAGTGTAGGAGGATTCCCTTTTCTCCACACCTTCTCTAGCATTTGTTATTGGTAGACATTTTAATGATGGCCATTCTGACTGGTGTGAGGCAGTACCTCATTATAGTTTTGATTTGCATTTCTCTAATAATTAGCGATGTTGAGCATCTTTGCATGTGCCTGATGGCCATGTGTATGTCTTCTTTGGAGAAATGTCTATTTAGGTCTTCTGCCCATTTTTCAATTGGGTTGTTTGTTTTTTGTTGTTGAGTTGTATGAGCTGTTTGTATATTTTTGAGATTAATCCCTTTTCTCCTAGTCCAGAGGTTGCCTTTTCATTTTGTTTATGATTTCCTTTGCTGTGCAGAAGCTTTTCAGTTTAACTAGGTCCCATTTATTTTTGTTTTTATTTTCATTAGTCTAGGAGACTGATCCAAAAAAAATCACTGCAATTTATGTCAAAGATTGTTGTGCCTGTGTTTTCCTCTAGGAGTTTTATAGTATCTGTTCTTACATTTAGGTCTTAATCCATTTTGAGTTTATTTTTGTATATGGTGTTTGAGAATGTCCTAATTTCAGTCTTTTACATGTAGCTGTCCAGTTTTCCCAGCACCACTTATTGTAGAAACTCTCTTTTCTCTATTGTATATTCTTGCCTCCTTTGTCATAGATTAATTGACCATAAATGCATGGATTTATTTCTGGGTTTTTTCTCCTATTCCATTGATCTATATGTCTGTTTTTGTGCCTGTACTATACTGTATTGATTACCATAGCTTTGTAATCTGAGGTCAGGGAGTCAGTTTCTTAATCTGAGTGTTGGTAAAATGGGTATGTTCAGTTTGTAAAAATTCATTAGGTTGTGTACTTATACTTTTCTCACTCTTCTGTGTTATATATTTCAATATAATGTTAAAAAATAACATGATGATATTGACAAAATAAATATTAATTAGTTAATGACCAAATAAGTAAACATTTTCAGAGTACGTATTTCCAGACCTCTATACTTTATGCTACATAATCTTCCAAAATTCACAAGAACCAATTCATTACATATAAATATGTAAATATTTTTACATTCAGTTAACCAACTTGTTTGGCACAATTAAACAAATTACTGGATTAAAATAATGAGTTTGTGCTATAGAGTAATGTTTTAGAAAATTTTCTACATTTTGATTAAAAAATGTTTCCTATCTTTAAGCAATGGTGCCAAAGGATTTCTTGTTTGTTTGTTTTTGTTTTTTCATAAATGATAACCTTGCAAATTCTCTAAGCATGGGTGATTTTTCTCAGGGAAACATCAGACAAATGAAATGAGAGAGTGAGTATTCTATCACAAAGGAAGCCTTATGTGGTAGTACAGCACAGGAAGAATTTTCTGTGAAGTTACTTTGGAAGACTTCATTATTATTTCAAATTTAAAACCCATGATAGTAGTAACTATTGGAGCTCTCCAAGGGTACTTCTGTTTGCACCATTTAGTTCTGGATTTCTTTTAAAATTACTTCAAAAGCTCCAGGGAATGTCCTCTGTGGCAGTTGAACATCTCCTAGACATAGAAATAGAAATTGGAACTGACTTGCTTGCTAGTGAAAGTTTAACTTTTTTCTTCTGTTTTATCTCTTTTTTGTTAGATATTGTCTTATGCAACTTTGTCAATAGGAACAGAGGAAATGGAACATTTGGCTCTTCTCTTGGATGGTTTCCTAAGTCCTATATCCTAGTGGCTCAGAAATTTATAATTATTTCATAACTGAATAAGAATGTGAAATAAATCCATTTTACTTGTAAGATTGCTTTCTATTTAAGTCTAACAGATTTGAAGTTGCTTTCAATGAGATTTCTTACTGATTACTTGATAGGTTCCACTGTTGTTTTCAAAACCTTAAAAGACAGAATCCATGCCTTCTTTCTGTAAATGAATAATTATTAGAAGATAATAAATTATTACATTCTAGTGGGGGTAAAAGATAATTAACACAAAACAAATACATAAAGAGAATCACTTTGGACACCAGTGAGTGCTATAAAGAAAATAAGATAGGATGATGTGATAGAGTTATCTGGGATAAGGAGCCTGATTTATCTAGGAGTTGGAACCAGTAACTCTGAGGAAGTGAAATATTAGTTGAGGTCTGAATGATGAGAACTAGATACTCATTCAAAGGTGAAGGGTGTTCCAAACAGAAGAAATTGCAGAGGTCCTGAGATGCATAGCTTGAGAGTTTGAGGAAAGATGGCTGTTCTAACTAAGTACAGAAGATGAGGAGATGAGTAGAGAGAGAGATAAAGGCACATGGCAAATAATAAAACATGTAGGCCATGGTGAGGGATTTGGATATTTTAGTAAGTGGAATGTGGAACCATTGTAAAGCTTTTTGCGTGCGAGTGACATTCTAATTTACACTTCTGAAAGGTTGCCCGGGCTGCTGTATAAAGAATGTACTGGAAGATGCAAGGACAAAAGTAGACTGGTAAGAATGTTTTTGTCATCCACACAAGGTCATAGAAAAGCTTGCATTAGGGTTGGAGAAGAGGTGGTAGTAAGAAAGGTTGTCTTGGGATACATGTGTAAGTATAACTAATAAATTAAAGGTATGAAGAAGAGAGGAATAAAGGCTGACTCCAAGAATGGTATTTACTGAAATAGGAAAAGTTGATAGGAAAACACTTTTTGAAACGCAACAGTTATTTTGTTAACATTTTAAGTTTGAGATGTCTATTAGATATCCAATTAGATATATTAAGAAGGCTGTTGCATAGTCTGTAACTAGTGAAACGTCTAAGATAGAGAAAAAAATTGAGCATCATCAAAGTTTTGTATTATTTTAAGCCCTTGAATTAGCTGAGGTTTCTTACATAGAGAAAGAGTGATTACTGATTACTTGATAGGATCCACTGTTGTTTCCAAAACCTTAAAAGACAGAATCTTTCCTAGGGAAGGAAAGAACTAAGGACAAAGAATAGGAGTAATTCAGCAATTATTGGCATGGTAGAGAGGAACATACCAGCAAATGAAGAAGAAAACTGGGTGGGGGGTGTACTTTTCAGAAAAGTGTCCATGAAATTAAAATGAGTCTGGTCAATCCAGTTGCATAATTTCACTAGCAACTTTCAGCTGCAGGTACTTGGATTAATCAGGGTTGGCATTTTATTAGGCAATTTTGATAGCAGTAGAAAGGGATTAGGCAGTTATGATGTTTGCAAAAAAAGTGATTATAGTACTGGATCATGAAATCTAGTCTAGATAAGGAAGCACTTGTGGGAAGCAGGATCACAGATTTATTGCACTCAGAGAATTGGATTGGATGTGCTAGAGAAGAAGGGCTGGAAGGAGAGGAGATGCTTGCCAGTGAGGTGGATATCAAAGCCAATATATTGCAGGAGGTGCATGTATTGGAGTGATGACATGACCAAAGAAAAGATTGTTTTCAAGAACTAGAGGAACTGAGAGGCCTCGTTTGGGATGAATGTTTATGGTAGTAGAAATCTCCAAGAACATTGGAGAAGTCAAAAGCTAGCTACTGACATTATCAGTGAATGATATAAAATGACCAGATGATTAGTAGAGGACAATAAATAAGAGACATAAACGATGGTAAAATTTGATGATGTGGCTTAAAGGAGTTGAGGTTTTTGAAGGAGGAGGGAGTGGAGACAGAATGCAGCTGTACAGAGCAAGGAGGACCCTCACTGTAGCTTTGGAACCTAAGGCACATAAGGTATGGGAGGAAAGGGGGGGAAAAACCTGGCTGAGGATAGAGTGAGGTTTCACTGAAAGTAGAGATGAAGGACATCATAGAAAATTTTGAAGCAGGAGGAAAGACACAGTGAGAATTCTGAAAGACATGGTGGAATGATTTATGAAAGTAGTGGTGAGGAGAGGTGAAGGACAGGACTTATCAGGATTGTACGGGTCATTCAGAAGATTTGGAAGATGATCATCAGTAAGATGTGTGAGAATATGGGAAGATTGGGTTCCTGGTGCTGTTAGAGATAAATGGAAGTGTGAGGCATGATGGCATTAGTGCTGGAAGTTGGAGCACGCTCCAGTGATTGAAAACCCAGGGTAGCTCACCTCCTACTTGGCTTCAGTCTAGCTGTCCCCTGGAGCACAAGGCACTGGAAGATCTTAGGGAGGGTGGTCATCCTAAGTTGATTCTAAACAATAGTTTCCATGAAAGGGAAATGCCTGATGTGATAGTTCTTCAGGGGTTTTGTGTTTGTTTGTTTTGTTTTATCTAATTTACACTAAAATAAAAATAAAACTGAAATCTTTATTTTATCTTTATTTTATCTTTCATGAAAATGAAAAATGTTCTTTCCATGTATGTATATAACATTTATATACATACCATGTTATATACATACCATATTTTGAGACATACTGATTTCCACTTACCTTTTCATGTTCATGAAAGTTTTCAGGCAGCAAATTCCATAAGATTAAGGAAGAATAAGGAGGCCAGTTAAAATCAGAGAGAAATGTATGTAAACAAGTAAAGAAATCTGCTTGAAAGATACATTTTAATTGAATCAGAATAAAGGAAATTAATCAGGATATGGAATCCAAATAGCAAAACACTTGAATCTTTGGAAGATAGGAAGTAGAGGGGAAAACAGATTAAACTTTTTTTTAATAACAGCTCATAAATGAGTTGATTCTAGATAAAACAGCAGGTTAGAAACAGCTCCATCTTTTTAGCTTGCAACAGTTTCCATGAGCATTTTGAATATTTTTCTTTCATTATTTTTTAAAAACAGATATTAGAAAAAGGGCTGTTTTTTAAAAGAGCAAGTTTAGTTTTTTCCATAATTTCACTTTATTTAGAGCCAGTTAGACATAACTTTTATCAAAATACATGAATAATAAAAAAATCAGTGAGCTGTATTTAAAATTTTGTTCTTATTTAAAGTCTAAGTGAGTTTTAAAATTCTTGGTTGTAGATAAACTCTTTTTCTAATTGTACATAAACCAAACACTTAAATGTAACTTTGGATTTTTTCAATATACCTATAGTGAAAATGAGGATTTTGTTTGTTTGATTTTTACATTCAATAGAGATAAGAAAATCAAAGAACACAATTATAATTTGGCATGACTTTGGCAAGACTTTTTCAAGACTATTTCAAATCAATTAAGTTCTTACAGAATTTAAGGAAAGAAATGAGAAATTTAGGAAATTGGAATAAATATTAAAATTGTAAGCAAAATCCAAAGGCTTTTTTCCATTTTTTAAATAATGCTTTTCTAGAAATAAAAGTATACCTTCAAATGTTATCATAGGTGATAAAAAATATGAGTTGAGTGTGACCTGAAAAAAAGAAGTGGAGAAACTTCAGGAGGAAGAATTGGGCAACTTTTTATGTTCTTCTGTAACCAAGAGGGATATTCAAAATATTTGACATCTACAAATCTGAACTGCTCATAGCTGGGGCCCTGCTGTGACAAGTCTTAATTCCTCAATTGCTGGGTGTCCTTTGAGAGAGGCTGAGAAACTAGATCATCCAGAAGAGTGTTTAGGGAACTTAAAGCTGAATATTTTCTTACTGGTAAATAGTGTTTTCATAATTTAACAACCAGTATGTATATTCTACTGCATACTAGCTACAAAACAATATTGTCCATCACCACCTAACACCTTTATTCAGGTAGGTGCTATCCTCTGTATATGGAATAACTATCCGTATTCCATAGTTATATGGATATCATATATGGATAATTATACAGATGTTATATACTGTATACAGGATAACTACACAAGCTCCAGTTTATTACCTGTAAGTCTGTGGTATTTGAATTATTTTTCTTCTCTGTCTCATTTTCCTTCTCACCACTTGGTGAGGTACAGTGGGAAAAGTATATATTTAGAATTAGACTTGGATTCACAACCCAATTCCACTATAAACTGATTGTAATTTTGGATAAATTGTTAAACTTCTTTTCCATTCAACTTCATCTTCTGTGAAATGGGGCTCATGAGGTTTAGAGACAAAGAATAGAAGACAGCATTGGGTGCATGACAATTACTCAGTAAATGGTAACTACTGCTACTGTTCTGAGAATTGGAAGAAGATTGCTAAAGCACGCATTCTTCACCTGGAGAACATGTTATCCATGTTGTTCCTTAGAATGTCCAATCCAATAATTCACTAAAATTGCAAGTAAAACAGGTTGTATCTGCATACACACTCCTCTGGGGAAAGGGTCCACAGCATCTGTAAGATTCTTAAAGGATGTTTGAATTGAAAATACTTAAGAAGAAGAAGTGATTGAAGAAAAGTTGGCAAAAAGAGAAGGAATGGCATGGAAAGAGAAACAGATGAAGAATCGGGAATAAGAACAGCAAATAAACAGGGACTCATGACTTGAAACAGGGGAACTAATGTGGAGAATTGACAGAGAAAGGAGACTATAGTATTGCTATGGTCTTGAAGAGAAGGTAGAGTTGGCAGAAATGAGTAGTTGAAGTCACACAGAATTAACACAGCCAGGTAGAAAACATTGCAGCTTTGTAATGGGGGCTGCAGTAAGGGCAGCGACTCTTCACAGATTCCTGGGAAGCTATTATATTTCACACTGCTTCTGTTTTATCTTTCCTTGTTACTCAGAACCATTTACATAGTTCAGCGTACTGTATTATGTGTTGTATATTGGTAATTCTACCCCATTTTGAGACATCTAAGCTATCTCATCACCATTATATTATCATTTGTCTGATGTTACTTACTCTCAAAAACTGATATTAGAGTTTGATTTAGCTTATTCAGAGAGCTCTTTCATACACAGATTAAATGTTTAGATTTGCATTTCAGTTTCCGTTCTCTCTGACAGTTGATCATTTGATTCTCTTGAACATTTTAAGAGTGGACAAAAAAAGTTAGTGATGGTTTTCTGGAAGAGCAAACTAATCAGCTCTCTATTAAAAAGGAAAATTTAGTGATAATCAAAAGTATGTGTTACTCTGAGAGGAAACTAAATAAGAGAAATTCTACTTGTTATTAATAAATTATCAAAATTGTCATCAAAACATATCTTAGGATAAGACTGAAAATGGAAAGAAAACAGAAATGTTGATGAAATCATAATAAGCATGATTTCTTCAAATGTTAATTTTTTCTTAAAAATATAAAATGAAGCTATATGAGAAATCCTAGGATCAGTATTAGAGAATGTGCTTTCTGAAAGTGCGTATTCAGCAAACATCTACTGCATGTCTACTATGTGCCAAGCACAAAGCTTATAGGAATCATATTTTAATTTCACAATAACTCATTTCCTGATTTTATAGATGAATAAATGGCATCTTTGAAAGTTATGACTTACCCAAGGCTACACAGTCGTGATTTCTATTTACCAAGTGCCTAACAGGTGTTAGTAATTTTTATCTATTGTCTCAAATCCTCACCACAATGTAAGAGGAGTCTTACTGCTATTATTCATGTTTATAAATGACAACTAAGGCCAAGACAAGTTAAATAACTTGCCTATGTATATAGATAGAAAGGTGTCATAGAAGTAAGAAGAACCCATATCTCTTGACCTCAGATTCAATGCTCTTTCTACTGTGTCATATTTATTCATTTATTTATTCTCAGAACAAGTATTTATTGTGTACCTTATATTTGCCAGACATTTTGTTAAATGCTATATCTAAAATCATGGTGAACATAACAGTCATGGCCCTTATTCTAATAGAGTTTATAAACTATTATGGGAAACAGATTTTACACAAGCAAACAAGAACTATAGAGAAAAAGTAACTTATTGAGAGTAAAGAAAGAAGGTGATGAGAGAGGACCTCTATAGGAATCAGCTATGAAAAGAGAAAGTATATTCTAGCCGGATGGAAGAGCATGTGCAAAGGCTCTGAGATAAGAAAGAGACTAGATTTATTAACTCCGAATAAACACAATGGTCAAGCAAAGACTTTTTTTTTTGCACAGAGGATGAAATGTGCCTATCAATTAAAGAGCTGACATAAATTGATTAGTATATCCAGTATCAACCATCAATTTACCTGAAAATAAGTCTTCTGAAGAATATATATATATATATACACAAATATGTATAAAACACACTATATATATATTCCATAGTGTGTAGGTGTGAGGGTATACAATGAATACATTTTACTCAGCAATAAATTTTTACATGAAAAATGAGAATTTTAATGCACATTAACTTTTCTATAATGTTGTAAAAAAAAAAGCATGCAACTATAATATAAAATTTTTTAAATTGTTACTTACCTAGAACCAACCAATTAGCATTCAGACCTTTTGTAACGATGTATTCAGACACCAAAGGAGATACGATGAAAAAGCTCATTGGAAACATCTTTCGGTGTCATTAGATAACTTTTGCCTCTCATATCCTTTCTAAATCTGGACTGTCTCCTCAGTAGTACATAACCTTGATCCTATAAAATTTATGAAATTTTCATTATCTGAAATATCTTCTTACAGAGTCGTTTTGATCTATTACAGTTCACAGTTCCTTTTCCTTATCGCAGAGAATGGACCTCTGTAATATCAACAATTGACACACATAGCTTACTTGGAAATTCATGATTTGGATGAGTGGAGATGTTTAGATTCTCAAAGAAACAATATTCTATTATATACAATGACCTTTTATATTCTTGAATAAAAATAATATTATCTGAAAAAATTAAATATTCCCAACTATATTCATTTCTGCATTGAATTTTGTTAAAGATGCCATATTCCAGTTTCTGTTTAACATTTGGTTGATCTTTTATAAACTTTCTTTTTTTTTTACTGTCTTTCCTCCAACTCTAAATTCTCTACCTCTCCAACTTCATATCTCAAGGAGCAACTTTTAGCATTTTGGTAACCTTCTGCAACTGTGGGAGGAAGAATTGATTTTGCTTTTGCACAAGTGTAGATCCATAGTGTTTATATTGAGAGAGCATTTCTCCATTTGTGGTGCAGGCAGGAGGTAGTGACTGTACTGGAACACTGTATTCTTGGGACATTGGGATCATAGTATTGTCACATTCAATCTTGCCTGTGGAAAATGCCTTTCTTCAGAGCATGTTGAGAATTATTTTAATTTGTCATAGTTCTTCAAAATATTAATAACTAAAATTTTCTTAAAAATTCTCTAAGATAAATCCCTTTGCCAAAGAAAAGTACTTTATTATTAAACATAACTTTTTGTTGAGAATTATCCGGCAGTCGGTCACAGTGAACATAAAATTTGAGTCTCCTGGTATCTAATGAACTAAGTCCTTGTCTCAGTCTCACCATTAAATAGCTACAGGACATACATATTTTTACCTTTTCTTGGTCTTAATATCTACATACCCAATTTGAAAAGTTGTACTGGATTGAAATTCAAACTGCAGTGTTTCACAACATGTGTGTTTTTGGCTTGCCGTCACATACAAAATAATCAAATTAATTTATGAAGTTAAAAATTGGGTGTTTTTGGATGGATCTAGAAGACAGAAAATCAGGAAGGACATAGTTCAACTCAACCGCACTATCAATCAGTCAGATATAATTGATATTTACAGAATATTTCATCCAACAATAGCAGAACACACATTCTTCTCAAGCTTGCATGGAACATTCACCAAGCCACGTTCTAGGCCATAGAACACACATTTAAAAAATTTTAAAGAATAAGAATTATACAGTGTCTGCTCTTAAACCACCATGGAATTAAACTAGAAATCAGCAGCAGAAAGAGAGCTAGAAAATCCCCAAATACTTCAAGACTAAATAACTCATAGGTCAAAGAAGATATCTCAGAAGAAATAAAAAATAGTTTGAACTAAATGAAAATATAACTTCTCAAAATTTGGGGGATTTAGAAAAACTGTGTGGTAGGAAATTTATAGCATTGAATACTTTTATTAAATAAGAAGAACAATCCAAAATCAATCTAAGCTTCAACTTTAGGAAACTAGAAAAGGAAAAGAAATCAAATTCAAAGTAAGAAGAAGAAAAAAATAATAAAAATTAGAGCAGATATCAATGAAATTTTTAAAAAAGGAAATCAATAGAGAATATTAACAAAACCAAAAGCTGGTTCTTTGAAAAGAGCAATAAAATTGATAAGACTTTAGTCAAGTTAACTGAGGAAAAGAAGAGAGAGAAGATACAAATTACTAACAGCAGAAATGAAAGAGGAGACACCACTGCAAATACTATGCACGTTAAAAGGATAGTAAAGGGATATTATGAACAACTCTATGCTTACACATGTGATAACCTAGATGAAATGTAGCTAATCCTTAAAAGACGCAATCTACCAAGATTCACAGAAGGAGAAATGGAAAATAGGCCTGTAGCTATTAAAGAAATTGAATCAATAATTAATAACCTTCCAAAACAGGAAGCACTAGACCCAGATGGGTTTACTATTGAATTCTACCAAATATTTAATGAAGAACTTATACCAATTCTGTATAATCTCTTCCAGAAGATAGAAGCAGAGGGAATGCTTCCAAACATTTTTTGATGTTAACATTACCCTAATATCAAACAAGACAAAGACATTGCAGGAAAAGCAAACTAGAGACCAATATCTCTCATGAACACAGATTCAAAAATCTTCAACAAAATACTGTAAAATTGAATCTGACAATATGTAGAGAGAATTATACAACAACCAGCTGGAATTTTTTCAGGTATGCAAGTGTAGTTCAAAAATCAAAAATCAATTAATAGAATCCATCACATTAACAGGCTGAAGAGGAAAAAGTCACATGTCCATATCAATAGATATAGGGAAAGTATTTGACAAAATCCAACACCATTTGTGATAAAAGCTCTCATCTTACTAGGAATTAGATAATAACTTCTTCAACTTGATAAAGTATGTACACAAAAATCTACAGCTAACATCATACTTAGTGGTGAGAAACTTGAGGCTTTCCTGCTAAGATCAGAATGGGCAAAGATGTTCCCCGTCAATACTTCTTTTTAACATCATATGGGAAGTCCTAGCTAATGCAACAAGACAAAAATAATAAACAAAAGATGCAGATTGGAAAGGAAAAATAAAACTGTCTTTGTTTGCAGATAACATGACTGTCCATGTAAAAAATTCAGAAGAGTTGGCAAAAAACCTCCTGTAACTAATTAGTGATAATAGTAAGGTTATGAGATACAATATTAGCATAAAAAAGTCAATTATTTTCCTGTATACCAGCAATGAACAATAGGAATTTGAAATTAAAAGCACAATGTCATTTATATTGGCACTCCTCAAAATGAAATACTTAGGTATAAATATAACAAAATATGTATAAGATCTATATGAGGAAAACTTTATAGTGTTAGAAATCTGATGAAAGAAATCAAAGAACAACTAACTAAATGGAGAGTTATTCCAATGTTATAGATAGGAAGGCTTTCCAACTCAATCTATAGTTTCAACAGAATCCCAATAAAATTCACCAGGTTATTTTGTGGATATCAACAAGCTGATTCTAAAGTTTATATGGACAGGCAAAAGACCCAGGATAGCCAAAACAATAGAAAAGAACAAAGTTCCAGGACTGACAACGTTAAGACTTACTATAAAGCTACTGTAATCGAGAAAATGTAATACTGGTAAGAGAATAGACAAATGCATCAATGAAACAGAATAGAGAGCCTGGAATTAGACCTACATAGATACAGCCAGTTGATCTTTGACAAAGGAGCAAAGACAATACATGGAACAAAACAGTGGGGGCAGGGGCTATATGAGAACTTTCTGCTCAATTTTTCTGTGAACCTAAAACTGCTTTAAAAAAGTTTATTTTAAAAAATTGGAAGTTTCACACAAGTAAGTATCCCTTTTTCTAGCAGCAACCTGTTACAACTACCTAACACCTTTAGAGAGGACATGCTGTCCAAATTGCCATAGTCCTTCCTAGCTTGTTTCTCCTTTTTCTCATCTGTAATTATTTAAACTTGCAACCCTTGAGCTTGATGATTAATCATCTCTAATATTCAGTATTTCTTTTAAGCTGAATGTAGCTGAACAAATCACTGCATTTTTCCTGTTTATTTTTCTTCCCTCTTTTTTGATTCTCCATAAGGAACATCTCACATGCTTCACCATTGATGCAATCTGCTCACTTATTGGTTTTCTGCTATATTACCAAATGTGCCAGTCAAAATGCAGTGTCCTGGGTATACATACTGTCAGAGGAATGGAAAGGAGAAGAGATGATTTGTGGCCCTTATGCTTGTCTTTCTTTCCAAATAATTATCACTAAAGTAATGCCTTTTCAGTCTTCTGCGTATGCCCTGTATACTTTCAGTCTATGATTTCTTTTCTCATAAAAATGATGGATAGGAAGGCAAAGGGGAACCAAGCAGAAAGAAGAGAGCTGGATTCAAGAGACCCCCCCATCTGAATGTTCACTCCTCATACGCTGAGTATTTCAAATTTATATATATATGAGTACATGTACATGTATACATATACATATATGTATATGTATAAATTTATCCTTTTTTTCTCATTATAAATGTCTCAAATCCCCAGAAAAAATATGATAAATGAAAACTTTATAAAATATGCTCATAATATATATATTATCATTAATAATCATACTCTAGAGTACCTAAGACTTTGAATCCTAGTGCTTTAAAAATATTAAAATTCCATCAATAACTTCTGTTAGGTTCAACAGAGTACCTGTGTCAATGTACAAAAAGCAAGCACATACTTAGGTTGCATAGCTTTTCTAGTGCCAACATGCTGCATTCTAAACCCAGAGCTTTAGGCATTTTACTTGTCTAAAATCTACTAAAACAAGGTTAAGGTCTGTGACATTGGAGTCAGACTTGTCCCTTATGCCTCAGTTTCTTCCGAATGAAATGGAATTATAATTCTGGAGTTTGGGGGGATTAAATGAGATAAAGTAAAGCCCTGGCACATAAGAATCCCTCAGTGGTATCTGCAGCTATGTTAATTCCAAAGACAAATTGAAAGGTGCTACCTGGATCCAGATTCCTTGATGTCTACCTCTCTTCAAATAGTCTATGTATTTTCAGGGACTTAAAGTGTTTGTTGTATAGAGAAAAGCAACTGCTGAATAATGCTTATTGTTATAAAAGTATTGAAATTGGAACTAGTCTTTATAAAATACCTACAGAATATGATATTTTATTCAAAAAATCGTATTTAATCTCATAACACTCCTGCTAAATGGTATTATTATTTCCATTTTGAGAATGAGAATTTAAAGGCTTAGAAATTTAGATTTTTCCATGAATATGCAATGTGTATGTGGTTTTCAACCCATCCAGATAGATTGTAGTCTCTGCTCTTTCCACCGCATCAAAAGCTTAAAGTGTACTGCTTTTGAGTTTTCCTAATTAAACTGGAGATAACTATGAAGTGGTAGGAAACAAACATTTTCTTTTGCTTAAGACACTATAAACAAAATCATGCTCTAAGCTATTTCTCTCCCACATTGTACGTATTCATATTGCAGAATTGATCTTGAGCATACAGGGGAAAAAAGGCCGTAGTTTACTTTTTAATGAATAAAAAATGGTCAATGTACATTTGGGCAATGTTATTCCTCCAGAAGTTTCCAAAACTTAGCAGTCCTTCTTCAGTATGAAAGTATGCATTTTTTCAAAATAAGAAGCAATTATTTATATTTTTTAGTATGCTGTCTTTGAATACTATTCATGGTGTGATTCTTTTCAGAATGTTTTGGGGGAGGGTATGGCTTTAGTTACATATACCTACCTGCTAAGTGAGAGTCTTAGTTGAATCATCACAGGTTCCTCTGTTTATTTATTCACTCATTCATTGAATTTTGATGGAAGGCCTCCTACATGCCGGGTGTTTTGCTAAGAGAGTGAATACAAAAGCATAAATGGCCCCTAGTCTGGTGTGGGGGAAAGCCTAGGAGGGGACACATATATCACATCAATAATCACACTGAAAAGATGAAAATTGGCAACAGAGATAAGTTCCACAAGGAAGAGATAAATGGTACTGTGTGTGAAGGTACTTGACAAGAAAATTTAACCTTGTCAGGAGGGTTGGAGAAGACCTTGCTGAAGAGGTGACATTTAAACCTGGGTCTGAGGAATGCATAAGCATTGACCAAGTGAAGAGAAAAGAAAAAAGTTCCCCTTATAGTAGCAGCATATGCCAAGGCTTCTTGTTAGCTTCTTTCATACTTGTGTTCTTCTTTCATTGATAATCAGATATTAAAACATAGCCCTCAAGAGTATAACTGAACATGTGGGTTCTGAATTATGAAAAAGACCCGCTAAAGAATTATAAATTAATTGTTTAAATCATACAAAAGTCTTTGTTTCATACATATCTTTACATACACAAAAGGATTTTTTACCATCCTATCATAGAAGTACTTATGGAGCATTTCCATTGACATGTGAGGTAACTATACTCTATGCCCTATGATTGTGGAGAAATGTGCACAAGCTTTAGCTGTGTGAGTTCATTAAAGACCTCACAAATTACCACAATTTGCCAGGAATTGTGCTAGATGTTAGAGATTCAAAGAAATGTAAGATAAGGCCCCTGTGCTCTGAGAGACCATAATCCAACCAAAGATGAACAATGAGTGAAATATCATCTAATTATGCCAAGGGTCAAACTCTTTAACTTAAAGTGCTATAAAAACATAAAGGTGGGAGCAATTACTTTTTTCCTTTACTCTTCACTGCATTGTTTGGCTTTACCTAAAGGCTCAATATATTAGGAATGAATTAATTATATGAATAAACATGCTATCAACTAACTCTGTAATTAACATAAGGATATATTATCATTTCTGTATAATTGTATAGTTGAATGTAAATGCAGTGATGTTTAATTATGCTCTGTTACTGACCCAACAATGAGAGATAGCAGAATCCCTTTTAACTTGAATTAAATATTCTGGGTTACGAATAACCTCTGAAAATTCCACCTTTTATTTTTTTTGATATGAGTGTTCAGTGGCAATATATCAACAAAGAAGTCTTTCATGCAGAAATGAGAAATTAAGACCCAGGATTTGTTCTCAGGTTCTGCTGTTGTCTCACTGAGTTCTCATGAGGCATCTCCTCTGTGCCAGTGCCCAGAACAAGAAAACACACGCTGTACTACTAGGCACAGGCAATGTGACTTCTCAAGAGAGAGTGAATATTCAAACGACTTCAAAATAATAATAAGAGAATATTTAAAAATTCATTGAATGCAAAATAGTACCAGATGGTTGTGGTTGTTATTATAAAGCTAAAGGTAAAAAATCATTTTCAGATTTTTCTGGCATACTTTTATTCTCTAACAACTTACCATTTGTATAGATTTGACCTTTTCTAGAAACAAAAAGCCTTGTGGCATAATTATCCAGATATAACCTCTAAGAAACCTTTAGCATTCAAAAACGGCTTTGGTGCCTTTTATTTAAAAATACACTCACGCATAACAATGAACATGATCTTCCTCTGAGAAGGTTTTGTCTTGAATTGGTTAGGAGAAGAAAACACTCAGGTGAATTTATTTAATAATTGATAGTGGAAATAGAGTCTTAATGAAATTTCCATCTTCCTGAAACATGAGCTCTGTATTTATTACTTTTTATTGTCACCTAATACTGATGTGTGTAGTTACCTGACATAGGTGGGCTGCAACCCTTATTAGCGATATAAAGTACATGCAGTGGAAACTTTTTTCAAGCACTAATCTCTCTCCATTAATCTCAAATAATACCAATCAAGCAGTGGTGAAGAGACAGTTCTCATGATAGAAGTGTGTATTCTTGCTCAACACATTGTCATTTAAATGAGTATTTGTTTTTCAGAGACTGGATATTATTAATGGTAATATTTCATTAAAACGGATTATTTTTGCAGGTGTTCTGGGGAGTCACCTAAATTCAAAACCTCCACTTTGAAAGTGGATTAATTTTCACTTTCATTAAATAAAGTTCGCAAAATAATCATTCGCTGAATCATAACATTTGAAAAGAATCATCAGATATCAATATTAGGGCCACTCCCACTCTGATACTTTTTAGTTTATAAATCTGAAGCTCCTCAAGTCCAGAAAGAAATGAACTTCAATTACCTAATGTTCTAGAATCACCAAATCAGAGACTGTAAATGAAGAGTGTCCTTAGCATCTCATCATCCTGAGGAAGTAACAACTTAATATCTGCTATCTGCTGGAATTCCCAAGGACTGGGAGCCCCAAACTGCTCCTAAATTGTCCATTTCATTTTTGAACAATGCTATTTGTAACTTTTATTTATTGGTCCCTGTTCTTCCATCTGTAATCATAGTAATTCTTTTTTCTCTTCCATAATTGTCTTTCATCTCTGATTGCAGCTCTCATGGCCCTTTGGGGAACTTCTCTCCTCCCCCTTCTTAATCTTTTCACCCATTCCTCATATGGACTTCCCTTCCAAATTTAAATCTTTTGTTGCCTCTTTCCCTTAGGATTTTATTCTATCAATTCCCCTTTCAAAACGTGATATGAAGAATAGAAGACTATAATAATCTGATTTTCATCTCGACACTATAGAGTTCAGAGAGGCTATTCTTAGTGTGGCAACTAAAATTTATATTATCATAAGTATGTAATTAATGTAAAATTATATTATTTTAGTATTATCGTGTTTGTAACATTTCTTTAAAGCTCATCTTAACTACTCTAGAGTACGATTTTTAATGATAATATCCACATTACGAGCACATTTTATAAAATTTTCATTTATTATATTTTTTTCTGGGGATGTGAGACATTTATAATGAGCTAAAAAGGATAAATTTAGGAACTGTAACCAATTCATTACTTTGAGGATTATAGTACTTTAACATAATTGAAATCATTCTATAACAATGTATATATAAAGTAGCAATTATGCAATCTCCTCCATCCAGGAAAACAGAGCCTTTGTAAGGGCCAGATTTTTGAAGCTTCCTTCCTAATAAGTAGGTCAGACATTAGCTGGAAGCACCTTGAAGGCTGTTCGTTAACATTATTGGTGCTGTAAGGAAACTATACATTTCTAAAGAAGATGCCAGTATTTCCTAGGAGATTATTTAGGAATGACTACTCTTTCCTCCTCAGGGAATTTTCTTTAATGCTAATAAATAAAATTAATTGAGTGATTAATTTATGCCAGGCACCATGCTAAATCTTCTACATGTATTATTTCTTCTATGTATTATAATATTTTGAACAATATATTATTATTAAGCCCATTTTACAGATGAGTAAAAATAAGGTTTCTAGAAACTAATTTGCCAAAGATCATAATTCTAGTTGGTAACAAAAACAGGACTTGACCAGGTGTGTCTGACACCCAAGGTGTTAACTACTTTGCGTCATCCACCCACTACTTAATTAATTAAAATAAACTTGCCCCTAGTGTTGACAGGGCTCAGAGATGTTAATAGAACTAGTAAGTGCTGGATCTTAACTAATATGCAAGGACTCTGAACTGCTGATCTCAAGACCAACATCTCTTTTGACACTGCTCTGGCAAAGATGAGACACCAGAGTTCTAATCTGTGTATCACTCTTAGCTCTATTTGGACTTCATATTTTGGAATTCAGAGAGAGTTTGGTCTCTATTTCTCTTCTCCCCCATCACTTAGGTTAAAGCACCTTAAACTTTCTCATCAAAATATTCCTAATGGCAGAGATTAGTGAAAATGTATCTTTGCAATGTAACTGAAAAACAGTCCCTTGCATAGGCTATACATTTCTTTTTATTTCAAAATACACTCATGCAGTGAAGTAAGTCCGAAAGAGAAAGACAAATACCGTATGCTAACACATATATATGGAATTTAAGGGAAAAAAATGTCATGAAGAACCTAGGGGTAAGATAGGAATAAAGACGCAGACCTACTGGATGAACGGACTTAAGGATATGGGGAGGGGGAAGGGTGAGTTTTGACAGGGCGAGAGAGAGTCATGGACATATACACACTAACAAACGTAGTAAGGTAGATAGCTGGGGGGAAGCAGCCGCAAGGCACAGGGATATTAGCTCGGTGCTTTGTGACAGCCTGGAAGGGTGGGATGGGGAGAGTGGGAGGGAGGGAGACGCAAGAGGGAAGACATATGGGAACATATGTATATGTATAGCTGATTCACTTTGTTGTAAAGCAGAAACTAACACACCATTGTAAAGCAATTATACCCCAATAAAGATGTTTAATTCATAAAAAGAAAAAAAAAAATACACTCATGCATAACAATGAACATGCTCTTCTTGGAAGTTTTGTTTCTCAACTTAAAAATTAATGCAAATTTTATACTTTACTGAGTAATACATAATTATTTTATTTATATGTGTTTTTTATCCAAAATTTTTTAACAAATTTGAAGCTTTGAGAAGAAGTGCCATGGAACCTTTTATGCCCTAGTTACCTTCGTGTACCCATACAACATGCATACCTTAGTTTGAGAGTAAGGGTGGTAAGAGGTTCATTTAAAATTCATTAATTCAATTTTCACACTTTCATTCATTTAAAAGTACTTATTTAATACTTATTTTACGCAAAGATGATACAGATAGGATATGGACATAGATAATACATACTGTCTGTCCAAGAAAAGCTCAAAATCATAGCAGGGAGACAGCCTAGCAAATAATTCTAATACTTACCAACCCTCTCGTAATAAATGCTGTTGTAATAAGCCTTAATAGTTATTAATAAAGTATTAACAATCTCTTTATCTAGCCTTGTATTTGAAACTCACATGGGCCATATCCAGGCAGTGAATGCGTATTGATGTCATGAATGTAAATGACACTTCTCAATTGCTCTCTAATTTAGGTTCTCTTTGAGGCTTTGCTGTGAGTGTATCTCCTATAAGCATCTTTATATAGGAGAGTAGATGTCTGAGACAGCAGGCCAATCCAAACCTTTCTATCATTATAGCATTTCATATATTTATTTGATGTGTTCAACACTAGGACCCACCATCTCTTAGCTGTAGCATTATTTTCCATACTACAGTCTTCCATGCTGACCACAACTTGTTGATTATTGATATCCAGTACTTTGATTTGATCAATATTAAGGAGTTTCACTGTTATTACTCAGATTCAACTTGCTTACATTTTTTTCGGTGCTCTTATCCATCTTCACCATCCTATCATGGGATCTCAAGGTCATTGCAATTTGGATTTGGATTCCTTCTAACATACTGTTAGCATTTCTTATGTGCTTTCTCAAAGTTGTTTTACATGGTTCAGCTATTTTTCTCTTTTAAAAAGCTTTTAAATTAAAAATGTATATATCCTCAAAAATATATAAAATCATTCAATAAACACTCACAAATACAAATATTTCGTGCAAAATATGCAAAACCTATTAATAGCGTGTATGAAATTTCAGGCCGGGTTTTAGCAATACTGAATAAATATTGGGCTGGCCAAAAAGTTCATTCGGTAATTGAATACGTTGTCTCGGTGAAAATGAAAAATGTGTCTTTTATTTTTACGTAAAACCAAACGAACTTTTTGACCAACCCAATAAATGTCAGCTATGAAGAGAGATTTTATAAACACTCACTCATTACCTGTCACCTACCAATAACATCTGTAAATTAGAAGTTATGCTGTTCAAGTGGTTTCTGTATGTTTAATGGTTCATTCATTGACAAGAATGGCATGTAACATAAAACCTGGAGAAACATGCCTGAGTATTTTATATGTAGTAAAAAGTAAAGCAATGTGAAATAACTGCTTAATAAAGTCGAAAACAATCTACTGAAGAGATTTAAAAGAAGACTTTTTTCCCACTTGGAAGAATTTAGGTGGGTTTCATGAAGAAGGTGGCATTTGAATTGGACTTAAAGCAGAGGTGAGCAAACTTTTCCTATGAAGGGCCAGATAGTAAATAGTTAAGGTTCTGTGGGCCAAGAGGCAAAACTGAGGATATTAGGTAGGTACTTATGTGACCATCAAAAATGCAACTATTTGAAAATGTAAAAGCCGTTCTTAGCTTGTGGTCTGGACAAAAAACAGGTGAAGGGCTGCATTTGGCTGCAGGGCATAGTTTGTTGACCCCTGACTTAAAGAATGACTAAGATTTTCTGGGCTGAGAAAAAGCATAAGCAGAAGCACAGAGTTGTGTGTTCTTTGTGAAGAGGCATAGGAGGAAGTATATCTGGAAATATATTAGAAGCCAGATCATGGAGGGTATAATGTGATGTGTTAAAGTTTAGTTAATGGGAACCACTGCAGGTTTATAATAGGTCATTTATTAGTGGCATTTATTGAACACTTAGTATGGGCCAATAATATGCTCTCTGAAGTTTGACTCCAAATCTTATATTCTAACCTCTATGATTTATTGCTTCTTGTGACCAGCATTGATTCAGCAATCTTTGTTTTATGCTTACTGTAGGCTAATTAAGAGTATGACAATACATATAGCATAGTTCTTATTCCTTAGGTATTTACAGTCTTATGTATCATAAACCATAATAAAGGATATCAATATGAGGAATTTGTGGCCACACAAATTTAAGAATGACCCCTTATAGGCTTTCAAAAATCATCAAATATTCTGCAAAAGCCTATGTAATAAGAGTAGCTACTATTATGCATTACTTATAACTATACCTCCAAAACACACTCAAATACACACATGTGCAAACACACAGACACACACTTGTCAGAGTCCTGGTTGAGAAGGGAGTTTAGGAGACTGGAGCAAAGTCAGGGAACTGAAATTCTTTCAGCAGCTTGGGCCAGGAACAACTTAACTTATCCACATATGGCCCCCGGTGCTATCATATAGACACATAGTTGAGGCTCTCCGTCTCTTTTTCGCTTAGAACAACCAGCCTCTTGACTCTGATAAGCCACTATTGAAGCCCTTCTGTATTTATTAATGCTACTGACAGACTTTAGACGAAGGCCATATTTCTGTTGCTAAGTAACAAATTACCACTAACTTAGCAGGTTACAAAAATTCATTTATTATCTCACAGTTCTGTCGGTTAGAAATCTGGATGGACTCTGTTGGGTTCTCTGCTTAAGGTCTCAAAAACTGAAATCAAGGTGTCACCCCAGGTGGGCTTTTATCTGAAGGTTTTGAGGGAAAATCCTCTTACAGTCTCGTCAGGTTGTTGGCAAAATCCAGTCCCTAGTGGTTGAAAGTCTGAGGTTCCTCTTTCCCTGGAGGCTGTCAGCTGGGGGCTGTTCTCTGCTCCTAGAGTTCACTCTTATTCCTTCTTTCACAGTCTCCTGCATCTCCAAACCATCAAGTCCTTCTTACGCTTTGCATCTTTCTGCTTTCCCCTTCTGCCACCAATTAGAGGAAGCACTCTGCTTTTAAGGACTCCTGTGATTAGACCAACCAGCCACTTGGATAAACTCTTTAAGGTCAACTGTGCTGTTTAACATAACATGATCACCGGAGTGATATGTCATCGTACTCCAGGTTTTGAGGATGAGAACATGACTTCTTTGTGGTGAGGCACCATTCTAGAAATTCTATCTACCATGCTATAGAGTGGGGTGGGGACAAAGGAGACTAGCAAAAACAAAGCGGTAAGAGAATAATCAAAAAGGAAGAAGAGTGAGTACTATGGGTTACATGTTGGGGCTCCATGAAGTGCATACTACTACATCAGCTAAATTCATCCTTCTTTGTGATAGTGTCACGGATGATACAGATATACGAGAAGCAGATGTGATCATGTTGAATTTTAGTAAAACCTTTTACTCTCTCCTACACAGAAATTCTCATTCACCTAGTATGAGGATAAAACATAAATATGTAGATTTGCAAATACAGAGAGCTTATGGGACTCTTCTTTTAATGGCTTGAACATCAAACTGTGGCATGTTTTGCTTTATGCATTGAGTTGACAAAACCTTGTATACTTTGACCACACAGATTGCATATCTTTTTATTAAACCTCTTGAATTTTCCTGGTGTTTAGAAACCAGTCATTTATGTCTTTCTAGAATTAGATGGGCAAATAACTGTCATCGGCTTATCAACCTGGGAAAAAGAGATGATTCATGTGCGTTGAAAGATGTGTCATATAAGAAATTCAAATTCTCTCAGTGTATCAATGTAAAAAACTTTCTCAGGAAAATATACATTCTCTAGGTGTCACCAGAAATTCTCAGTGTGACCTCATTTGGAAGAGAGAACAGAGAGTTTGAAGCAATGAAGTACTACTGCACATTCCACCCATACTCAATGCGTAATGAAAATTTACAAATTGACTTAGCCTCTTTTGCAAGGGAAGTCACCCCCCAGGAAAGCAGATGTGAAATGTGTGTGGTTATAGTCTCAGAAAATCGAGATACAGTTTTTCTAAGATTTCACATACCTGAAAAGAGCAATATCCTCTTTAAGTTTCATGGTCATAGAGGTGGTAGAGTACAGCAAATGCTCGTGAAAATTGCAAACAACCTTGGCTACAGAGACTTGTTTCCCTCTTACATGGTGAAATGAAAAAAATACAGATTATAAAAATGCTTCAGTAAATATAAGCTCAATCAAGCCAAGGCAATACATAGTAATGCCATAGGGATTCTTTTTTTTTTTTTTTTTTAAATCTTCTGAAAGAGATTGGTCTTGCTAAAGCAGAGCAGAAACGTTTTACTAATTGTACAGGTCAAAAGTTATATATGAATAAACAAAGTGGTAATTTTTAGAAATTAAATATATATATCAACTAAATTGAATTTATAAGATTATTAACTTCTATAGTCAAGAAATCCCCATCAAACAGACATTATATTTAGCAGTATCTGAGCTTTAATAAAGCAATGCCTTGAGTGTAGTCTGTATTTGCTGTAAGCGTGTTTAAGGGTTTTCAGAGAAGAAAAATAAAATAATGAAAGAAGAAATAGGACTGTTAAAGAAAGCAGTTGGTGTCAGTTTATTTAGAATAGCAAAAGCAAGGCGGTTCCTTCTTCCTAGATATATGACACATTAGTACCAAAAAAACCCCACAACTTATTCTGAATTGTGACTTCGCTTAACTATAACTAATAATAAAAATGAATACCTATTATCTCTTTTATAGAGATATTGATAGATAAAATCCTATATTTCTGCTTTGGAAAAACTCTAAATGTTTTAGAGTTTATGTTGTTGTTCAGATGTTGTTGTTCATTAACAGTGTTAATGTGGTTCAGATTTCAAACCATTGAGCTGCCTTTCTGTGCATAGTAGGACAGCCTGGCTTAGCTCACTGTTTTGGCAAGAAAGAATTCTGATATATTGTCACAGAAATCAAGGAAATTATCATTTTGTGGCTGATAAAAACAAGTAGATCCAATATATAAAGTTATTGGATATTGTTCTGGAATCATCAGTCACTGTTAATCTTTTACAACTTTACTTAAAAAAATAATGCTTTAACACACTAAAGGGATATACCACCACCAATTTCCTCTCATATAAATGACTTCTTACTTGCCAAGGTTTCCTTTTGGGGCAAAAGACTGTTGGTACTGAATGAGTCATTGTAAATAGCACAGATGCTGTACATTTTCTCAAGCATGTTTTTCCTGAAGTTACACACAAGGACTTTCTTAAATACTGGACAGATGACGTGGGGCAGGGAGATGCAGACAAGAAAAAAAACATACAGTAAAAAAAGTAGTACGTAGAAAGAGAGCAGTACGGTGATGGCTTCAAGGTCATACACTGAGGAACCATACTACCTGCCCACTAGTTACAGCCATCCATCATTATGTCTCCCTAATCCTCTGAGAGTCAGAGCCACTATTTTTAAAGGTCCAGACAAATGTTATCAAATAGTGTATCAATCTACTTTGTTAAGCATTCTTCTTTAAATAATTAAATCCATTTCATTGTTTTCCATAATGTAAATGCAAATTTATTTCGACTATAAAATTTCGCATACTTTCCCTAAAATTTACACCTACATTTACTGTGTAATTAGGTGAAAGAATATATTCTGGGACATTTTTTGCAAATAGGTTCTGACAAATTGTTCAGTGTGGTGTCTAAAACAAAATCAATAGTCTGAATGATCATCAATTAGGGATGCTCTGAGCCAGCCGGCTGCTGATTGAAACAATAAATTTGGAAGGTAAGCTGGCTTAGTATTATTTGATAAAAATCACCATAAAATCACTGGGAGGGCAGTTCTTAGAGTCATTAAAATAATATTTCAAAGGAAGAAATTCCATTAACTCAGAGGTTTTCTCTCAGTAACAGCTTGAGCTGTGAACAGTTTCAAATTTTAATTGCATAAATATTTCTATTTTCTCTTCATTGCACTCCACAAGTATTTTTTAAATTCTCAAACCATAAGCATTCTTTCATCTTACACTTCCACAAATGCCCATAATTTGACCACCGTGCTTTGCCTTGTTATGTTGTTTTAGCATAACAGCAAACATATTAAAATCTCCGGCACTTTACACGCTAATTTTCTGGTTACTTAGTGCTGCTCCGGCTTCCTGTTTATCTACTCTCCCTTCTATAAGAATAGCAAGAAAACAGCTGCATGCTGATGTGGATTTTAAGTTAAGCGAATGTCACTGCAACCCTAAAGCACATCTGTGACTTCCAGCAGAAATGTGCAGGTATTTCTGTTGCCAGGGGCTCTCTTGCTCCTAGGAATCACCAAAGTGATGCAAACGAAAAAAGCGATCTAGCAGCAGAAATGACCCTGCCTGAATCATTCACATATTGACAACAATACACCCTTTTTAAGAGCCTGAAATGTATGCTATGCCTTTTCTTGGGAAAGTACTGTACAGAGCTAAATTGGAAATCTTACAGTTAATCACTTCAAAAATACATGCTGTATGCCTACTGCACATAAGACATTGCAACAGAATCATGACGGATACACAGACAAGATTAAGAAACAATAATTAACCTTAAGGATCTTACAGTCTATTTGTTAAAAAAAATGATGCGCAAATGAAAATTAAATAGCATAAAAATCAAATGACAAGATAACGATGCAAAAGATACTGTGTTCTAGCTCAGTGTCTTACATATGGGGGATAGTCAATACATATTAGTTGTCACGATTAATATACCCGAGTGCTTTATGAGTCCAGACAGGAGCCATCTCTGTGGAAACTTCAGGAAATTTGAACTGGGTTGTTGTGTTAAGGATGGGTAGGGCTTGAGACAGTGAATTTATTTATTTATTATTTATTTATTTGATATGGACCATTTTAAAAGTCTTTATTGAATTTGTTACAATATTGCTTCTATTTTTTTTATGTTTTGGTATTTTGGCCACAAGACATGTGGGATCTTAGCTCCCTGACCAGGGATCAGATGTGCACCCCCTGTATTGGAGGGCGAAGTCCTAACCACTGGACTGCCAGGGAAGTCCTGAGACAGTGAATTTAATCAAGGCAAAACTCCCCATACTTTATACCTACCTACTGGAACTTATTGGGTTCAGGAGTCTTTAGTTCCACTTGAAAGAGGTACTCTGCATGGCTACATCATTGTCCTTCTTCTTTATGAGCAAATAAAAGAAGATGACCAGTTGGGCTTCACTGAAACTGGAATGATTAAAAAATACGTTTAAGGTGTTCCAATTGTTAAACTTATCTAGATGTCCCAGACTCTCTAATTCTTTTCTATGGCATATTTTTTAATTATACTTTTTATTCTGAGGTAATTGTAAGAAATGCATATATAAGAAGTAATACAGAGAGACTCCACATACACTTTACCTAGTTTCCCCCAATAGTAGCATCTTGCAAAACTATACTACAAGATAACAACCAGGATATTATCATTGATGCAGTCAAGGTCAAAAACATTTTCATCACAACTAGAATCCCTTAGGTCGCCCTTATGTTTGCTGCTACCTGTCTCCCACTCCTTTGTTAATTCCTGATAACCCCCAATCCATTCTCCATTTTTATACAGACATACCTCATTTTATTGTACTTTGCAGATACTGTGTTTTTTACAAATTGAAGGTTTGTGATAACCTTGCTTCGAGCAATTTGATGGTGCCATTTTTCCAAAAGCATGTGTTCACTTCATGTCTCTGTGTCACATTTTGGTAATTCTCACAGTATTTCAAACTTTCCCTATTATTATATTTGTTAGGGTGATCTGTGATCAGAGATCTTTGATGTTATTGCAAAAAGATTACGACTTGCTGAAGGCTCAGAGGACGGTTAGCATTTTTTAGTAATATGTGACTTTTTAATTAAGGTTTTAACATTGTTTTTTAGACATAATGCTATTGTACTAGTGATAGAAAACAGTATAGTGTAAACGTAAGTTTTATGTGCACTTGGAAACCAAAAATTCGTATGACTCACTTTATTGCAGTACTTGCTTTATTGTGGTAGTCTGGAACTGAACCTGCAATATCTCTGAGTCATGCCTGTAATTTTGTCATTTCAAGAATGTTATGTAAGTAGAATCATACAGTATGAAACCTTTTGGTATTAGCTTTTTCACAGCATAATTCCTTGAATATTCATTCAGGTTTTTGCATGTATCAGTAGTTCATTTTATTGCTGAATAGTATTCCGAGGTATGGATGTACCATAGTTTGTTTAGTCATTCATTTGTTAAAGTGTATCTGTGTTATTTCTGGGTTTTGGCTATTATGAATTAAGCTGCTATAAACATTCATGTACAGGTTTTGTGTGAACATACTCTACACTTCTCAGGGGGGAGTCTCCAGGAAAGCAATTGCTTGATCACATGGTAGTTACATGTTTAGTTTTTAAGAAATTGCCGAACTATTTTGCAGAGTGGCTGTACCATTTTACATTCTCACCAGCAGTGTATAAGTGATCCAGTATCTCTAAATCTTCACTAGCTTTTGGTGGTGTTAGTACTTTTTCTTTTTCTTTTTTTAGTCATTTTGACAGATGTGTAGTGATATCTCATTGTGGTTTTAATTTTCATTTTCCTAATGACCAGTAGGACTGAATATCTTTTCATGTGATTATTTGCCACCTGTATATCTTAGTGAATCATCTTTTCATGCGTTTTGTTCACTTTCTAATTAGGTTGTTTGTTTCTTTCACTGTTGAGCCTTGAGAGTTCTTTATGTGTAGTAGATACTAGTCTTTTGTTGAATATGTGGTTTGCAAATATTTTCTCTTGCCCTGTACCTTGTCTGTTTTATTTATTTATTATTTATTTTAGTTTTGATGAAGTCCAAATTATCTTTGCCTAATCTAGATGCTGAGGATATTCTTCTACATTTTTTCTAAATTTTTTGTAGATTTAAATTTGAGTATAAGTTAATTTTTGTACAAGGTGTGAGACTTAGGTTGAGGTTCATTTTCCTTTTTGCCTATGGATGGAAGGTCCAATTACTCCATCTCCATTTGTCGAAAATGTTATCTTTCTTCCTTGAATTGCTTTTGCATCTTTGTAAAAAATTAGTAGGGCATATTCGTGTGGATCTATTTCTGGGTTCCCTGTTCTGTTCCAACGATCTTTGCATTTATGCCTCCACTAATATCATAGTCTTCATAATTGTAGCTATGTAATGTTTTGAAATCCTTTCTACTTCATTTTCCTTTTTCAAAATTGTTTTTACTATTCTACTTCCTTTGTCTTTTCCATATAAATTTTTGAATAATCATGCCTATATCCACTTTAAAAAATCTTGCTGGTATTTTGATAGGGATATTGTTAAACCTTTATACTAATTTGGGGGAAATTGAAATATTTACTATTGAGTCTTCAAATCCATGAACAAATAGGTTACTCCTTTTATTTATAAATATTTATATTTTTATAATTTTTATAAATATTTATAAATATGTATTATATATTTATAAATCTTCTTTGATTTCTTTCATCAGCATTGTATAGTTTCCGGCACACATGTTCTGTACACGTTTGTTAGATTTACCCTTAAGTATTTCAATTTGTGGACAATTGGACATTTTAAAAATTTGGTTCATTGCTAATATAGAGAGATAAAATTGATTTTTGTATGCTTATCTCATATCCTGTAACCTTTTGAACTCACTTATCAGCTCAGGAGTTTTTTGACAGATTCCTTGAAGTTTCCTATATAACTAATCATGTTATCTACAAATAGGGGCAGTTTTATTGCTTCCTTTCCAAAATCTTAGCATTATGATTAGATTGTATGTCAGTTTTTAACATTTTTTTGTTTGCTTTCATAATAGGTCAAGGAAAGACTGTACTGAAAGACCTTGTAATGTACTGCTTACATGCTTCTGCTTTGGGTTTAGTGAGAAGTAGGTGTGATTCCATGCTCTATCTCCTCCTAGCAATGTTACCTAGGGCAAGTTTCATAACCCCTCTAAGCCTCAGCCTCTTCAACTGCTAAATGATACAATGCACTTATTCATTCAATAAATTTAAATTCAGTGTTTAAAAAACTTGATAATAAAAGTGCCTGCTTATCTCACAGAGTTGTGAGAATTGAATAACATAATGCTGGCAAAATACATAGCCTAAGGTAAGAATTTAAACTTTATTATCACTATTATTATTTGACCATGACTATCAAATGAAAGATTTACCTATAACAATGCAGTTAATCAGTGGTTCTCGGGGCAAGAGGAATGATCTTATCTCCAACGCAAGGGACATTAGGAAATGTCTGGAGACATTTTTGGCTGCCACAACCAGGGGAAGGATGTGCTACTGGTATCTAGTAGGTATCAAGGATGTTGCTAAGCATCCTACAGTGCATAAGACAGCCCTTCCTAATGAAGGATTATCTAGCCCAAAATATCAATGGTACCAAGGTTAAGAACTGATTTAGATAGATGATAGATTTCTATGTGTGAATATGTTAAAAATCACTTATAGTTTACCAGTGAATCCCCGTGCTCCCCTTTAACCCTTGGCCTAAACCCATTCTCCAGGATCCCTTCTTTGATTGGCCACCTCAAATTCAGAACTGCCCTTGGTCTGTCACCCTTTCAATAATATATTAATTTATACTCCTGGATCTGAATTGGTTCACTAGCCAGAGAGTGAATGTTTGCATGCAGGGACTGTATATTCTTTGGGAGCAATTCCACTTTGCTAGTACACATGGCTGATAGTCATTAAATATGTTTAATAACTCTTTCTTTGACTTTGCTTCTTTGGTCTTGAACTCTGGTTACTTTTCAAATTTATGCTTTTCTTTATGCCTATTTTAGCAACTCCTCAGAATTAATGATGTGACACCTTGTCTACCAATAAAATTCAGTAACCGTGCTAGAAAATTGCTCTTTTGCTTTCAAAACGCTTTCAGTGTGTGCTCGTCATTAATATTTTCTGTTAGAAACACCCTAAACAGCAATGTATATAATATGAATTCATATTGATTTTAAAATCAACATTTGAAAAACTGACTCAAAATCAGTAGAAAAATTCAACTGATGATTGAGTACAAATCCTTTTCCAAGGAAACCAATCTGAAGCAGAATCTGAATTCAAATACCTTTGGTGACTGCTTTTGCCTCCTGTGAGATTTTCTACTGATCACAAGCACTTTTACAGCATAAACCCTGGTCTCTGAAGGTGGAAATAGAAATGTTCAGGATTACCTCTAGGTCATGTTGAAAATATCACCTCAGAGTCAAAAATAAACTAGTCAAGAACTTTATTCTCAGTCATCATACCTATAGCTAGAGTGTGCTTTTCTTTAAAGGATAAGCTTTGAGAGGTGCATCGTATTCCAAAAATGCTCTCCTACAGGTGCCACTGAGCCTCAATTCCTGCCATCACGGTAAACCTTCTGAGTTAAAACATTGTGTTTCTCACAAGGGACTGTCAAAAGATAATACCGGTATAAGCACCAAGAGAGGAAATGTACTAAAGTTTTTCATTAGCTTGCATACAAGCTAACATATTAATGTTTGAATCTAAAGGGACAAAGAAATAACAATTTTTTCCAATTCAAAATCAGATGGGGATTAACCCATCAGCGTTCTAGCTAGTCATATGGGTTAGAGGGTAAGTTTTAGATATTTGGACACTTAGGTGTATCTGATATGTTTCTTCCGCTAATGCAAAATGATCCAAGGGATAGTCTACAAAAGTAGATACTTACCTGGCAAGCTGCAAGGGGAAATCCCTGCCTCAACATATAGGTCCTGCCCAAGGAGACAAGAAGACCAGGTAACATACGTGAGGGCTTAAATGATGTAGAAAGAAGCCATAAATGTGGGAAACATAAGGATGAGGGTTCCCCTGGCCCGTAATATGGAAAATAGCATGATCAACTGTCAGAGACGAGAAAACAGAAGGCACAAAGGAGATGCATTTTCGTGGAGGTAAAGTGATGGGGGGTTGTAAAGAATAAAGAAGACAGTCCCAATGTTGAGTCCTCTTGATTGAGGCCCTAATGAATTCCCTAAAAGTGGGCCCCTCATGTAAGATTCTATAATTGAGAAGAATGGAGGTAAGAGAAGGACAGCCTGGTGGCCCTGGATTAGGTGAGGAATAGATTGGAGAAAGGTTAAATGAGAGTTAAACTGCAAATGACAAAGACAAGCTCTGTTACTCAGTGGTATGTATTAGGCTGGCCTTGCAAATCACAGTGCAAGACTTGGGCATTGGAGAAAAATAGAATGAGTAGCTTTGTTTCTTTTTTGTTGTTGTTCGTTCTTTTTTAAAAATTTTTATTGGAGTATAGTTGCTTTACAATGTGTTAGTTTCTGTTGTACAGCAAAGTGAATCAGTTTACATATACATATATCCCCTCTTTTTTGGATTTCCTTCCCATTTAGGTGAGCACATAGCACTGAGTAGAGTTTCCTGTGCTATACAGTAGGTTCTCATTAGTTATCTATTTCATACATAGTATCAATATATATGTCAATCCCAATCTCCCAATTCGTCCTGCTCCCCCTTCCCGCCTGGGGAAGTCTTTGTTTCTTGCCCTCGAGGAATTTATAGGTTAACCCAGTGGGCTTATTTGCTTCCATTAATGTCAATGAGATATATTGCTTCCATTTATATGAAAGAAAATAAATATCTTAAAAGCAACTGATCATGGTCAGTTTATTTAAAAAATGCACTGTGTGGTGCGACGTATGTAGTATGTGATGATTATGTCATGTCATTGAGCTTTCATTTATTCAGTCATTTGTTTGGAATTAAAACACTGGAGCCCTGACTCTTGCAGGGCTGGAAACAAAAGGGAAAATTTTATCTAGACAGTGAGAAAAATAAAATGTGAGAAAGCTTCCAAGACTGATTTTGCATGAAACACAATGAGGGTCCAACAAGTAGCAGAAAGCAGCAGTCAACATGACATTGGCCCTCTGGTTTACAGCACCTGGCAACAGCTGTAATGGATGTCCTACAGACAGACAGAATGATTCAGGTAAAAGCTGAGCAACATTCAGTGGCAAATCTTTCCTCAGAGGAAGATGAATGTTTAGACGCATTTAATCATTTCTTCTCCATTTCTGACACTGGCTGAGATCCTGATTTACCCCTTATTTGATAGTGTTAATTTTAGGCTGTTTTCATGAAATAATGCCCCATAAAATGTTCTTGTGCCAAATTTTAAAAAATGTGCTAAATAGATACTCCTAAACATCAATTTGGAAAGGAGACATTTTGTGCATAGAATCTAAAATACCCCAAATCAAAGTAGGTGCAAAAATGAGGCCCTGATGAAATGGATATGGCTTTTCCAGCAAAGGTGAAGTGAGTTTTTATTGTATTTTTTAAAGTGAGAAACAGAATTACTCTTACTAACTGTGGGTGAAGAGAGAGCCCCCATTGGGGTCATATTTGATAGCTTTTAACTGGCAGCAAGATGTTTTCGGAAGCCACTCTGGCTCGTAGATGAAAACTCATAGGGAAGACAAGCTTTCTCTCACACAGTGAGAGAACAGGGTTTTCCAGCAGACAAGTGAGAAATTTCAAATGCTTCACAGTAAAGAATCAAACTGTTTTGCTGATAATTTCATCATTAGTTATTTTGTGCAAGGTGAAATGGAATTCTAGGTCAAGATTTTCTATTTTTCATTAGGTAACATAAACAAAGAACCTGTGAATAGATCACTCCCGACACAATTATTATCTAAAAAGAATTAGCAGAAATTGTGATTCAGATGTATGCTACAAAGGCAGCAGTTCTGGGACTGTGTGTGTGGGTGTAAAAATCAACACTAAGATTTGCAAAACTCTAAGGCCAAAAATCAGAACTAAACTCATACAATTTTAGGGCAATAGGTAATTCAGAGTACCGCAGATCAATCAGAAATAGTCAAAAATTATACACTGGTGCAGGGAAAGAGACCAGAAAAAGTACAGTAATCTTTTAGGAAACTATCATGATTACTATTATTATTATTCCCAAGAAGAGCAATTTCATTGCATTTGTTTCCCACTGGATACTGAGAAACCCCCAGAAGGAGACTGTGTCTTAGTGTTTTTGTATCCCAGTGCCTAGCTCATGTCCTGGCACATAGTGCATGTAAAATATTCATGGAGGAAATGAAATTACAAACCAACTCCAGAATATGAAGTCTGGGTCAGATGGGCTAAATCAACACTGTTCAATAGAGATTTCTGTGATGATGGAAATTTTTGGCACTGCCCAATTTGATAGCTGCAGCCAAGTGTAGCTATTAGGAACTTGAAATGTGGCTAATGCAACTGAGGAACTGCATTATTAATTTTATTTAATTTTAAATAATTTAAACATAAAATTTAGTAGCCACATGTTGGACAGTGTAGTGCTAATTTTGCAAAAGAGCAAAGGGAACAGAAGTTATTGGTTTCATATCCTGCTATTTTAATACTATTCGACTATCATCCATCTCCCCTCCTCCCAATTTATCATCTTTCATCAAGTAAGAAATCCCAAGAGAAAATATAGTCCCATATTTCAGGTTAGTTAAAAGTGACTATGGACATCCGTGCCTTGTTCCTGGTCTTAGAGGGAATGCTTTCAGGTTTTCACTGTTGAGAATGATGTTAGCTGTGGGTTTGTCATATATGGCCTTTATTATGTTGAGGTAAGCTCCCTCTATTTCCACTTTCTGGAGAGCTTTTCTCATAAATCGGTGTTGAATTTGTCAGAAGCTTTTTCTGCATCTATTGAGATGATCATATGGTTTTTATTCTTTAGTTTCTTAATGTGGTATATCACATTAATTGATTTACAGATATTGAAGAATCCTTGCATTCCTGGGATAAATCCCACTTGATCATGGTGTACGATCCTTTTAATGTGTTGTTGGATCCAGTTTGCTAGTATTTTGTTGAGTATTTTTGTGTCTATGTTCATCAGCGATATTAGCCTGTAATTTTCTTTTTTTGTGGTATCTTTGTCTGGTTTGGATATCAGGGTGATGGTGGCCTCATATAATGAGCTTTGGAGCATTCCTTCCTCTGCAATTTTTTGGAAGAGTTTGAGAAGGATAGAAGTTAGCTCTTCTCTAAATGCTTGATAGAATTCACCTGTGAAGCCATCTGGTCCTGGATTTTTGTTTGTTGGAAGTTTTTTTAATCACTATGTCAATTTCAGTACTTGTGATTGGTCTGTTCATATTTTCTATTTCTTCCTGGCTGTGTCTTGGAAGTTTGTATCTTTCTCAGAATTTGTCCATTTCTTCTAGGTTGTCCTTTTTATTGGCATGTAGCTAGACATAAAAAATGGCCAAAAAGTACATGAAAAGATGCTCAACATCACTAATTATCAGAGAAATGCAAATCAAAACTACAATGAGGTATCACCTCACACTTGTCAGAATGGCCACCATCAGAAAGTCTACATATGATATCACTTATATGTGGAATCTAAAAAAAGGGTGCAAATGAATTTATCAACAAAACAGAAATATAGTTACAGATGTAGAAAACAAACATGGTTACTAAGGTAACCATGGGAAGGAGGGATAAATTGGAAGATTGGGATTGACATATACACAGTACTATATACAAAATATATAACCAATAAGGACCTACTATATGGCACAGGAAAGTCTACTCAATACTCTGCAATGGCTTATATGGGAAAAGAATCTAGAAGAGTGGATATATGTATAACTGATTCACTTTGCTGTACACCTGAAACTGATATAACACTGTAAATCAACTATACTCCAATAAACAAAAATTTTTTTAAAGTCTACAAACAATAAATGCTGGAGAGGGTGTGGGAAAAAGGGAACCCTCCTACACTGTTGGTGGGAATGTAAATTGGTACAACCACTATGGAGAACAGTATGGAAGTTCTTTAAGAAACTTAAAATAGAACTACCTTATGATCCAGCAGTCCCAATCCTGGGCATATATCTGGAGAAAACCATAATCCAAAAGGATACATGCACCCCAATGTTCATTGCAGCACTATTTACAATAGCCAAGACATGGAAACAACCTAAATGTCCATCAACAGAGGAATGGATAAAGAAGATGTGGTACATATATACAATGGAATATTATTCAACCATAAAAAAGAATGAACTAGGGCTTCCCTGGTGGTGCAGTGGTTGAGAGTCAGCCTGCTGATGCAGGGGACATGGGTTCGTGCCCCGGTCTGGGAAGATCCCACGTGCCGCGGAGCAGCTGGGCCCACAAGCCATGGCCGCTGAGCCTGCGCGTCCGGAGGCTGTGCTCCGCGACAGGAGAGGCCACAACAGTGAGAGGCCCGCGTACTGCCAAAAAAAAAAACAAAAACAAAACAAAAGAATGAACTAATGCCATTTGCAGCAACATGGATGGACCTAAAGATTATCATACTAAGTGAAGTAAATCAGACAGAGAAAGACAAATATCCCATGATATCACTCATGTGTGGAATCTAATTTTTAAAAAGATACAAATGAACTTATTTCCAAAACAGAAGCAGACTTACAGATATCGAAAACAAACTTACGGTTATCTAGGGGGAAATGTGGCAGGGGAGGGATAAATCAGGAGCTTGGGATGAACACACACACACTACTATATGTAAGCAACAAGGACCTACTGTATAGCACAGGAAACTCTGCTCAATACTCTGTGATAACCTAAATGGGAAGAGAATCTGAAAAAGAATAGATACATGTGTAAACTGAATCACTTTGCTGTACATCTGAAACTAACACAACATTGTAAATCAACTATACTCCAATAAAATTAAAATATTTTTAAAAAGTGACTAGTCTTAGGGGTGGAGGAGTGGAAGGCATAAACTATTAGGTGTAAAACAGACTCAAGCATGTATTGTCAACATGGGGAATATAGACAATATTTTGTAATAATTGTAAATGGAAAGTAACCTTTAAAAACTGTATTAAAAAAATAAAGGACAAATTTCAACAGCCTTAAAAAAATCCAGTAAAAAAAGTGACTAGTGTTTTCATTGTTTATTTGCAATGAGTAAACATCACTTGTCCGTCTCATAATCATGAACTCTGTGTCTACAGCAGAGCATCATAGAAGAATACCAGGCACACAGACCTGTTTGAATCCTAAGTCTGCCAAGTACTTGGAGAGAGTCTGTGGGTATGTTCCTTAAGTTCTCTGAGTCTCAGTTCTCTCATCAGTTTAATGGGGATTAGAACACCCACATGGTAAACTGTTGGGAGGATTAATGAAATTATTCTTAGTTTCTACAGTTCTTGAAACCTAAGAGATAGTAAATGGTAGCTGTTACTACTGCAGTTGGCCTCAAGGGTAAAATGATGTGCTAAGTGCCGTGAGGATGTTGAAGGATACGGTATAGCCCTTGACTTTTTAGAATGATTTCCTAAAACATTCATTTATTCTATGTAATTCCAATAGTTTTTTTCTGTCCCTTATCAATATGTCATTAATCCTAGCCCCTGATACAAAGATTACAGGCATTTCTATCAGGCCCTGCATGCTTTTGAGGAAGAGATTCCTGTCTTATCTATATCTTCATACTCCTAGAATAGAACCTGGTACTTAGTCAGTGCTTAAAAATGATTATTGAATTTGAACAATATAAAAATACAGTCTTCACTGCTGCTACTAAAGGAAAACAAACAAACAATGTCTTTATAATCACAGCAACCAGCGATAGCTACAAATAGAAAATGCAATAGAACAGAAAACATCCCATTAACTATAGTAATATTCATGTTACACACAACTCCATCACACGCACATGGTAAATAAGTAAACTAGGCAAATAGTTAACAATTAATGTGAAAGAACCATGGGAATAAAATTAGTAAATTTATATATATTTATATAAATTATCAAATATATATAAAGACTCTAGTTAATGCAAAGATGTACCTTGTTCTTGGGTAGGAAGATTAAATGTTGTAGAGAAACATAATACCTTTCAAAATCAATGGTTTGTGGATTTCCAGAAAGTTTTGAAAAATAAGCTTACCTTATCAAGTATTAAAACAAATTACAGGGCTTCAGTAAGTAAGCCAGGATAATATAGGCACAAGAATAGACATATAATAAGTGGAATTAAACAGATGAATTCAAAATGACCTCTAGAGAAAATAAGAGTTTAACATAGGAAAAGGGTCACCTACATGGGAAAAAAGATCCATTCAGCATATCACTTCATGCTATGTAGTGGTATGGTGAATAGTATTCTATTCTAATAAATTCTAGATGGATTAAGGGGTTATATGAAATTACGAGAAACAAGAAGAAAACCTGTCTGTTGTGGGGAAGGCATACTAAACATCAAAGAAAGTAAATCATGCAGTTAACAATTAATGGTTGTATGTCTATAGAATCTTTCAACTTTTTATCATCATAAACATATGAACAAAATTAATTATAAACCAGAAACTGAAAAAAAAGTTTTATATTCACGGTGAAAGGGAAGTTCATAGAGTACTGCAGTTAGGAATTCTTCAACTAAAGCCCTTGGTTCAAATGTTGGCAGGGTCCCATGATGATGCAACCTTAGGCAAATTATTTCACCCAAATGTTTGTTTTCTTCTTCTTTCATTTCCTTAAAATGAAACTTTGAAATAAAATACTTCATTGGGTTAACATGACAAATTTAAAAATGTTTAAAGCGTCAGTGAATTATAGATAATCAACAAGGACCTACTGTATAGCACAGGGAACTCTACAATGCTCTGTAATAACGTAAATGGGAAAAGAATTTGAAAAATAATAGATATGTGCATATGTATAACTGAATCACTTTGCTGTACACCTGAAACTAACACAACATTGTAAATCAACTATACTCCAATATAAAAGTTTAAAAATAAATAAATAAATAAAACTGGAAAAAAAAAAACCCATCAGCGAATTACCTAAAACATAGTTAAAATAATAAATGGTGACCTAAAAATAACAAAGGGTTACTATCCTTGCTATGTGGTTTTATAGATTATGAGTATTAATATATATTACTCTTTTTCTCATATGGGTCTTTCATTTTTCCAAGATAGTTATTTGGTTTCACTTTTATTTTTCCTGTCTTTTGTAAGAGAGAATTTTAAAACTTTTATTTAGTCAGATCTATCAGATTTTTCCTTCATGTCTCTGGGTTTTCCATTTTATTTAGAAAGTCTTCACCTTTTCAACTTCCTTGACATGATTGCAAAAATATTCTCCTCTATTTTTATCTAGTGTTTTGATTTTAAATCCATATAAAATTTATTTGTTAGGATAAGGCACTGTAGATGGTCTACTTTAATTTTAAACGATTAACAGATTCTCACAACACTATTTCTTGAATAGGCTATCCTTTCCAAAAGTTTTAAATGCCATTTATTCAAGCTATATTACTATTTATTTATAGGTATTTTTTCTGGACTATTTTTTTCCACTGATTTATTCATCTACTCCTCAAACAAACTCCTTATTTTAGTTACTATGCCTTTATGTTTTGATCTCTTTTAGGACAGTGTTCTTTATTAAAAGTTTCTATTATTGGATTTTTATACGAATTTTGGAATAACTTAGGTTCTATAAATATAATTTTGAGGCTTTGATTGGAATTGCTGTAAATTTATAGATTAATTTGTTAAAAATTGACATTCTAAAAAACTAAGTTTTTAAATCCTGGGCTTTGATATATTTCTCTTCTTATTGAGTTATTTTTAACATCACATTTTCAATAAATTTGCAATTTTCTTCATATAGTCACATAGATTCCTTTTTTTCAATTTATTCTCAAGTATTTTATGTTTTTTGTTTATTGTTGTCGCTATTATAAATGATATTCTTTTCCCCACTAAATTTTCTGATTGGGTATTCCTGCTTTAGAGAAATTTTCAGTTGATTCACATGGATTTTCTGTTAGATAATCTTATCATCATCACATATTAAAAGCTTTGTATCTTCCTTTACAACATTTATACCTTCCTTTACTTATCTTTCTTTAGCTTTAAATGAAGAGGGCCTATGTATGATGTTAAATAGTATTATTGTCCCTAATATTTATTAATAGGAATGTTTCTAATATTTAACCACAAGTATGATATTTTTTATTTCCAGTAGATAATCCTCATTGGGGTTAGGAAGGTTTTTTCCTCCCATTTTCAAACTACTCCCCATCCTGGGGGCCATTCAATTGGAGAAAGAGATATTAGAGTTTTTTCCTGGGAGATAGATGCCTGAAAAATGGGTGGAGCAAGATAGTGTAAAATAGAGAGAAAAACTCTATTCAATGTTTTTACAAGAAAAAGGAAAAAATTTAAAGGAACACTTTATTGTTTTATTTATTTTAATTAACGACATTTGGAAGCAAAATTCCTTGCAATGCTTTAATTTTATTTTTCTCTTTTCAAACTACATTTACATTTTTCTTAATACTCTGTTAGTTTTTCCACTCTTTCTGACTTCAACTTCTTCCCTCTCAATGGGCTGTTAACTTTATTCTTTCTTTAATTCTTCGCCCTCTAGTGTTTTTTTTTTTTTTTAACAGTTCCTTTTTTTTCTGATGTTTCACATACTTTGGGAGTACTATAGCTACATTTACCAATTTATATGAAGCTGAAGTGAAGTCATGTTATTCCATGACTTAAAAATAAACTTTTTTTCCTTTGCATGTTTTCCTGTAGAGAATTTAATATTTTAAACAAAATATTATAAATTAAAATTTAAAAGTAATATATTATAAACTTATTTCAACTTCACTCTTATTAGGAGTTAGATATCGAACATATCCATTCATAAGAAACATTCTGACGAGATTTTTCTCCAGAATATTTTGAAAGGCTATTTTTGTTTCCTTATTTTTTTGCACTTTTGTTACACCAGCTTCTGAAGTGAACACACCATATCTTAACTACTCTGTAATACACAGTTATCATGGAGAGATGTGGTTTGATAGATACCCAGAGACACGTGAAAAAAAGTACAAGTTCTCCAATGTACAGAAACAAAAACTTAATGTAAATGCACAGAGCTAGTAACATAGTGGCACCTGCAGTGCATACTGGGCCCCATGTTCAGAAATACCTACAAACTGCTGTGAAGAGTCTCTCCAGGAAAGATTCCTTATAAGGAAAGCGAATGAGTGTTCCCCACTCTACACAGAGGAAGGAGACTGTGTGGAAAGAATGGGTAAAGCATCAGAAACTAAAGAATCATAAAAATTCTTTGGCCTAAGACCCTTTCCCTGTTTCTGGTTAATATTACATCTCTGCCTGAAGCAAGGGAAGGATGAAAAACCTGCTTTTCTGTGACATCAGTAATCTAGTTTTTTGGTCCATATGATCCTGGTAGGGTATGCTTTAAAAAGGGAGGGAAGTTTGTTTTCTCTAGTACCACAAGAAAGAAAGAAATGCATTTTCCTCGTAATGCCAATGCACTCATAAAAAGATTATCCATCTATCATTAAAATTTGGAATCATAGAGGAATGTGTGTATACACAGATGTGTGTCTTGATTTTTTTAATAATTCTAATTCATCATTTTTTATTTTTATGCAATTTGATGTTTTCAATAGAAACTGCAAAGGTAGTATACATATGTGACTTCCTTAAATCATATAGTCAATAAATCAATCATTCTTTTGATTAACAATTTCTAAGTATCCATAGGCACAAGTCACTACTGTACTCTGAAACTAAAGAGGAAAAAAAAGATACAATTTCTGCTTTCAAGGATTTTATTCACTAGGAAAATTTAAACATTGCCCATGTTAATCGTTCAATTATCCAGACCTATCCTGGCAGTCAGTGAAGAGACAGATGTTATGGCCAGATTACTCCACAGTCCAGGCCAGCCACTAAGCCACCACAAGTTTCTTAGTAGTTCTATGTCACACATTAAAATTTCATTATACAAACAATGAGATATGAAAATCACTGGTAGGCACTGGAGTTGGTCAGGGGCAGCAGCAGATTTGGGGTTAAACAACTTCTTCCAGGGAAGAAGGCCAGTGCAGCTGCTGTTGTAACCCAAGATCTTGATCCACAACCACAGATTGACATAGTGGCAGGCCAACCATCTGCAGACACCTCACTGAGGACAGCTGTGTGGCTGACAGGGTCTTGGTGCTCAGGCCGGGTGTCAGGCCTGAGCCCCTGAGATGGGAGAGCTGAGTTCAGGACATTGGTTCACCAGAGACCTCCTGGACCCTTGTAATATCGGTGAGAGCTCCCCCAGAGATCTCCATCTCAACGCTAAGACCCAGCTCCACTCAACAACCAGCAAGCTCCAGTGCTGGACACCCCATGCCAAACAACTGGGAAGACAGGAACACAACACCACACATTAGCAGAGATGCTGCCTAAAATCATAATGAGGTCACAGACACCTCAGAAGACACCACCGGATGTGGTCCTGCCCACCAGAAAGACAACATCCAGCCTCACCCACCAGAACACAGGCACCAGTCCCCTCCACCAGGAAGCCTACACAACCCACTGAACCAAACTTACCCACCGTGGGCAGACACCAAAAACAACAGGAACTGTGAACGTGCAGCCTGCGAAAAGGAGACCCTAAACACAGTAACTTAAGCAAAACGAGAAGACAGAGAAAAACGCAGCAGATTAAGGAGCAAGGTAAAAAATCGCCAGGCCAAACAAATGAAGAGGAAATAGGCAGCCTACCTGAAAAAGAATTCAGAGCAATGATAGTAAAGATGATGCAAAATCTTGGAAATAGAATGGAGAAAACACAAACGTTTAACAAGGACCTAGAAGAACTAAAGAGCAAACAAACAATGATAAACAACACAATAAATGAAATTAAATTCTCTAGAAGGAATCAATAACAGAATAACTGAGGCAGAAGAACGGGTAAGTGACCTGGAAGATAAAATAGTGGAAATAACTACCACAGAACAGGATAAAGAAAAAAGAATGAAAAGAAGTGAGGACAGCCTCAGAGACCTCTGAGACAACATTAAATGGACCAATATTCGAATTATAGGAGTACCAGAAGAAGAAGAGAAAAAGAAAGGGACTGAGAAAATATTTGAAGAGATTGTAGTTGAAAACTACCCTAATATGGAAAAGGAAATAGTCAATCAAGTCCAGGAAGTACAGAAAGTCCCATACAGGATAACTCCAAGGAGAAACACAACAAGAAACATATTAATCAAACTATCAAAAATTAAATACAAGGAAAAAGTATTAAAAACAGCAAGGGAAAAGCAACAAATAACATACAAGATTAACCCCATAAGGTTAACAGCTGCTATTTCAGCAGAAACTCTGCAAGCCAGAAGGGAGTGGCAGGACATATTTAAAGTGATGTAAGGGAAAAACCTACAACCAAGATTACTCTACCCAGCAAGGATCACATTCAGATTTGATGGAGAAATTAAAACCTTTACAGACAAGCAAAAGCTAAGAGAATTCAGCACCACCAAACCAGCTTTACAACAAATGCTAAAGGAACTTCTCTAGGCAGGAAACACAAGAGAAGGAAAAGACCTATTATAACAAACCCCCCAAAATTAAGAAAATGGTAAGAGGAACATATATATCGATAACTACCTTAAATGTAAATGGATTAATTGCTTAAACCAAAAGACATGGACTGGCTGAATGGATACAAAAACAAGACCGTATATATGCTGTCTATAAGAGGCCCACTTCAGACCTAGAGACACCTATGGACTGAAAGTGAGGGGATGGAAAAAGTTATTCCATGCAAATGGAAATCAAAAGAAAGCTGGAGTAGCAATTCTCATATCAGACAAAATAGACTTTAAAATAAAGACTATTACAAGAGACAAAGAAGGACACTACATAATGATTAAGGGATCAACCAAGAAGATATAACAATTGTAAATACTTATACACCCAACATAGGAACACCTCAGTACATAAGGCAAATGCTGAGAGCCATAAAGGGGAGATCAACAGTAACACAATCATAGTAGGGGACGTTAACACCCCACTTTCACCAATGGACAGATCATCCAAAATGAAAATAAATAAGGAAACAGAAGCTTTAAATGATACATTAAACAAGATGGATTTAATTGATATTTACAGGACATTGCATCCAAAAACAAAAGAATATGCTTTCTTCTCAAGTGCTCATGGAACATTCTCCAGGATAGATCATATCCTGGGTCAAAAATCAAGCCTTGGTAAATTTAAGAAAATTGAAACCGTATCAGGTATCTTTTCTGACCACAACGCTGTAAGACTACATATGAACCACAGGAAAAATATTGTAAAAAGTACAAACACATGGAGGCTAAACAATACACTACTAAATAACCAAGAGATCACTGAAGAAATCAAAGAGGAAATCAAAAAATGCCTAGAAAAAATGACAATGAACATACAACTACCCAAAACCTATGGGATGCAGCAAAAGAAGTCTAAGAGGGAAGTTTATAGCAATAAAATCCTACCTCAAGAAACAAGAAAAATCTCAAATTAACAACCTAACCTTACACCTAAAGCAATTACAGAAAGAAGAACCAAAAAACCCTGCAAAGTTAGCAGAAGGAAAGATATCATAAAGATCAGATCAGAAATAAATGAAAAAGAAATGATGGAAACGATAGCAAAGATCAGTAAAGCTAAAAGCTGATTCTTTGAGAAGGTAAACAAAATAGATAAACCATTAGCCAGACTCATCAAGAAAAAAAGGGAAAGACTCAAATCAACAGAATTAGAAATGAAAAAGGAGAAGTAACAACTGACACTGCAGAAATACAAAGGATCATGAGAGATTACTATAAGCAACTATATGCCAATAAAATGGACCACCTGGAAGAAATGGACAAATTCTTAGAAAAGCACAAACATCTGAGACTGAACCAGGACAAAATAGAAAATATAAATAGACCAATCACAAGCACCGAAATGCAACTGTGATTAAAAATCTTCCCACAAACAAAAGCCCAGGACAAGATGGCTTCACAGGTGAATTCTATCAAACATTTAGAGAAGAGCTAACACCTATCCTTTCAAACTCTTACAAAATATAGCAGAGGGAAGAACACTCCCAAACTCATTCTATGAGGCCACAGTCACTCTAATACCAAAACCAGACAAAGATGTCACAAAGAAAGAAAACGACAGGCCAATATCACTGATGAACATAGATGCAGAAATCTTGAACAAAATACTATCAATCAGACTCTAACAGCACATTAAAAGGATAATACACCATGATCAAATGGGGTTTATCCCAGGAATGCAAGGATTCGTCAATATATGCAAATCAATGTGAAACACCATATTAACAAATTGAAGGATAAAAAACCATATAATCATCTCAATAGGTGCAGGAAAAGCTTTCAACAAAATTCTAAACCCATTTATGATAAAAAAAAAAAACCCTCCAGAAAGTAGGCAAAGAGGGAACTTAACATAATAAAGGCCAATTATGACAACCCCACAGCCAACATCATTCTCAGTGGTGAAAAACTGAAGCCATTTCCACTAAGATCAGGAACAAGACAAGGTTGCCCACCCTCACCACTATTATTCAAGATAGTTTTGGGAGTTTTAGCCACAGCAATCAGAGAAGAAAAAGAAATAAAAGGAATCCAAATCAGAAAAAGAAGTAAAACTGTCACTGTTTGCAGATGGCATGGTACTATACATAGACAATCCTAAAGATGCTACCAGAAAACTGCTAGAGCTAATCAATGAATTTGGTAAAGTAGCAGGATACAAAATTAATGCACAGAAATCTCTGGCATTCCTATACACTAATGATGAAGAATCTGAAAGAGAAGTTGAAGAAACACTCCCATTTACCACTGCAACATAAAGAATAAAGTGCCTAGGAATAATCCTACAAGACCTGTATGCAGAAAACTATAAGACACTGATGAAGGAAGTTAAAGCTGATACAAACAGATGGAGAGATATACCATGTTCTTGGATTGGAAGAATCAACATTGTGAAAATGACTATACTGCCCAAAGCAATCTACAGATTCAATGCAATCCCTATCAAACTACCTATGGCTTTTTTCACAGAACTAGATCAAAAAATTTCACAATTTGTATGGAAACACAAAAGACCCCGAATAGCCAAAGCAATCGTGAGGGAAAAAAACAGAACTGGAGGAATCAGGCTCCTGGACTTCAGACTATACTACAAAGCTACAGTAATCAAGACAGTATGGTACTGGCACAAAAACAGAAATATTGATCAATGGAACAGGATAGAAAGCCCAGAGATAAACCCACACACCTATGGTCACCTTATCTTTGATAAAGGAGGCAAGAATATACAATGAAGAAAAGACAGCCTCTTCAATAAGTGGTGCTGGAAAAACTGGACAGCTACATGTAAAAGAATGAAATTAGAACACTTCCTAACACCATACACAAAAATAAGCTCAAAATGGATTAGAGACCTAAGTGTAAGGCCAGATATTATGAAACTCTTAGTGGACAACATAGGCAGAACACTCTATGACATAAATCACCGCCAGATCCTTTTTGACCCACCTCCTAGAGAAATGGAAATAAAAACAAAAATAAACAAATGGGACCTAATGAAACTTCAAAGCTTTTTCACAGCAAAGGAAACCATAAACAAGAAGAAAAAGCAACCCTCAGAATGGGAGAAAATATTTGCAAATGAAGCAACTGACAAAGGGTTAATCTCCAGAATATACAAGCAGCTCATGCAGCTCAATATAAAAAAAAAACCCAAACAACCCAATCCAAAAATGGGCTGAAGACCTAAACAGACATTTCTCCAAAGAAGGTATACAGATTGCTAAAAACACATGAAAAGATGCTCAACATCACAATCATTAGAGAAATGCAAATCAAAGCAACGAGGTATCACCTCATACTGGTCACAGTGGCCATCATCAAAAAGTCTAGAAACAATAAATGCTGGGGAAGGTGTGGAGAAAAGGGAACACTCTTGCACTGTTGGTGGGAATGTCAATTGATACAGGCACTATCGAGAACAGTATGAAGGTTCCTTGAAAAAGTAAAAACAGGACTACCATATGACCCAGCAATGCCACTACTGGGCACATACCATGAGAAAACAATAATTCAAAAAGAGTCATGTACCACAATGTTCATTGCAGCACTATTTACAGTAGCCAGACATGGAAGCAACCTAAGTGTCCATTGACAGATGAATGGATAAAGAAGATGTGGCACATATATACAATGGAATATTACTCAGCCATAAAAAGAAACAAAATTGAGTTACACGTAGTGAGGTGGATGGACCCATTGTCTATCATACAGAGTGAAGTAAGTGAGAAAGAGAAAAATACCGTATGCTAACACATATATGTGGAATCTGAAAAACATGGTTCTGAAGAACCTAGGGGCAGGACAGGAATAAAGATGCAGCCGTAGAGAATGGACTTGAGGACATGGGACACGGGGAGGGGGAAGGGTAAGCTAGGACAAAGTGAGAGAATGGCATGGACATATATACACTACCAAATGTAAACTACAAAGCTAGTTGGAAGCAGCCGCATAGCCCAGGGAGATCAGCTCGGTGCTCTGTGACCACCTAGAGGGGTGGGATAGGGAGGGTGGGAGGGAGACACAAGAGGGAGGGGCTATGGGGATATATGTATACGTATAGCTGATTCACTCTGTGATACAGCAGAATCTAGCACACCATTGTAAAGCAATTATACTCCAATAAAGATGATTAAAAAAAAAAAGAAAATCACTGGTAGTCTCATACCCTTCAGTTTTTACTTCAGTAAAAAGTATTTAGCCATGAATTTAAAATCATTTCTATACACTATGTATTATGTAAGTACTTATTACTCAGAAACAAGTTAAAGTTTTCAGGTATCTCAAATTTTTTGTTTCAAAAACCTGTATTTTTGAAATACGGTTTTGTTTCAAAACTGTATTTAGGAAGACAGTTTATACAAGGAAATGCATATTAATTTAGCTTCCTGTACTTGGGTTTTATATTTTTCATATATTTAACTATGACATAAGGTAATGTTATTTTATTCACTGTCTCACCTTGTCTGGGACACCAGTTACAATACAGACAGATGGGGAAATTGGCCACCAATCATGGACGTCTACAGTAACTGCAGTTGCCTGAATCTGAGAGCCCTGAGTGAATCTAGATTGCAGTGCACTCTCAAGTCTCAGATGCAGGAGAAATCAAATCCCCAGGCTGAATGCCTCTGGCAGATGTGAGAGGATAGACTTTAATTTCCACATAGATGTAAAAGAATGCATATGGTTGAGAAGCCTCTCTCAGGACTATGAAGGAATTCACTCACTAATTGAGCAAATATTTTTATTTGAGTGCATTCTATGGGCATGATCATTTAAGTTGCCACAGTGCAGGAAGTCAAAGGCAATATATTTTTAAAATTCTTCTCTGATTGTTAGAGCATGAAGTGAAAAAGACAGTCACTCTTAAGGTTTTAGAGAAATAATGAAGCATAGCATACTGAAGTTCCGTCAGTTTATTTCCCCTGTATTTCCTATATTGATAGTTGACTTTTCAACTAATTGCCTTTATGTCTACAACTGGTATTACTGAGAATTAAGTTGCTAATTCTGTAGCTACATAAATCTTTAATAGTGATCTATAATCAGTGTAGATTGATTTGTCTATGCAGCGATAGGTAGTATCTAATCCCCTAATGATGGTGCTGCTAGCCTACAATTCAGAAAAATCAGTAAATTAATCTCAGCTCAGGTATTATGACTGAATTTGTTATGTCACAGGATCCATTACTCCTCATACTGAATTTAGGTTACCCTCTACACATATGCCAGTCACTCTTTTTGTACGGAACAATGATTTGACTTACGTATTGATAAATCACAAAATGATTACCACAGTAAGTTTAGTGAGTGTCCATCATCTCATATAGATACAAAATAAAAGAAATAGGAAAAAGAACTTTTTTCTTGTGATGATTTACTCTCTTAGGATTTATTCTCTTAACAACTTTCATATGTAATGTACAGTGGTGTTAATTATATTCATCATGTTGTACAATATATCCATAGTACTTATTTACCTTATAACTGGAATTTTGTACCTTTTGACTACCTTCATCCAATTCCTCCTCCTCCCACACCCTGCCTCTGAGAACCACAGATCTGATCTCTTTTTCTATGTTTGTTTATTTTTGAAGTATAACTGACTTACAACACTGTGTTAGTTCCTGGTGCACAACATAGTGATGATATTTCTATACATTTCAACATGATCACCACAAGTCTAGTTACCATCTGTCCACTATACAAAGGTGTTATGTAATTATTGACTGTGTTCCCCATACTGTACACTTCATATCTGTGGCTCATTTATTTTGTAACTGGAAGTTTATGCCTCAGTCTCCCTCACCTATTTCTCTCTTCCACCAACCCCTTCTTATCTGGCAACCACCTGTTTGTTCTCTGTATATATGACTTCTTCTGTTTTGTTGTGTTTGTTCAATTTTTTTGTTTCATAGATTCCACATATACGTGCAATCATAAAGTATTTGTCTTTCTCTGTCTGACTTATTTCAATCAGCATAATACCCTCTAGGGCCATCCATGTTGTCACAAGTGGTAAGATTCCATCACTTCTTTTTGTAGGTAAAAGAAACTTTGGATTTTTAATCACAGAAGGTATATTGGTCTACTTATGACATTCAAAATGCCAGTTTTCTCTCATTAACTACTCCTCTGTTCTTCCAAATAGCAGTGTCTTCCATTTTTTAAATTTGCTTTATGAATATTAATAGTATATAATTATCTTATGAGACATTGGGAATGTACTACAAAGGGTATAAAACTAAATGTTTATATAAGGCCTTAATGCAAATATGTCAAAGCTTTCTGTGGGTACTCTGTGTCTCTAAATATTTATTATCTTAACAGATGGCTGTGTTTGCTTACATTTTTGCTCATTTTTCCCACAATTAAAATTTTGTATTTGGAAATGTAACTGAAATTGCATACCATATGGATAGTATATTTTTATTGAAAATTGAGCTAAACAATCACATGTTAATAGAAATAAAATCTCTCCATATCCATAGCATGCCACTATACAAAAAGTTTAACCAGACTATAACTAGACTGCCCTAGAGTCCCAGCTCTGTGGCAGGATCACATTCTAATGAACTTCACTTGATCAACAAGAATTGGTTTTTTTTTTTAATTTCAGATGTGTACTAAAATTCCCACAGTAAGACTTTTTAGAAGCCTTTTCCCCCCAGGTGACCAAGACTCTCCTCCTTGCTCTCCTCACCCACAACTTAGTCGATGCCTTTTTATTCCAGCTTCTATCCCTGCCTTTCTTGTTAAACTCTGTTTTTTTGTTGTTATAGCTTTTCCTTTTTCCAGTGTAAACTATCCAGTGTAATCCCTAATTCCGCAGCTCTTCCGCAGAGTACTAGAAAGCTGAATAACAAAACCCGGTGGGGAAGGGTTGTGTTGTGAAGATTCATTAATTTTTTTTTCTGGTTATGCAATTATAGTTTTTAATTATGTAATAAATATAGAGCTTTTTTTTTTTTTTTAAAAGAGGATCTTGCTGCCTGGGCCCTGATTCTGCCTAAAGCAGCTTTGTCTCTAAAACTCTTTATTCCTCACCATTCTCCTCACCCGCCTCTAACTCCTACTTAAATAAAGTGAGAAGACTTAGGCAACATTTGTTGAATACTTACCATGGGCCAGGTAAAGTTCTAAGTGCTCTACCTGCATTTACTCATTTAATCTTCACAACACTGCTAGGAGGCAGGTGCTCTTTTTTCCCTTGTTTTATAGATGAGAAAATGAAGGCCCCAGGGGGTGAAGTAAATTGTCCATGGCATTGGACTAGTAAGTGATAGAGCCAGGAATGGAACCCAGGGAGTTAAACATTTAACCAGGATGCTACTTAATACTATCTGAAACTTGCTTTGGTACAATGAAATTAATCATTATGTAATTAACGTTGGAACTGGAGAAGATTAGGAGAAAAGTTTTAGAAATAGGTAAAGGAGACGGCAAAGTTAACACATAGGGAGTTACTAAAAATTCCTTATTCTGGGAACATGTGTGTGATGGCAGTCCATAAAATCACAAACGATATTATTAAAATAAATAAGGACTTATCTGCATCTTAGAGGGGACATTTGCAGATTAAAAGGGGAGGAGGGTGGAATCTGTCAAGGGGAATCATGACACTGGTTTGTGTTTCTTCTAAAAAATGAGGGGGTTGATTTCCCCCACTCACCTAAAAGGTAGAGAATTCACTTTTTGTGAGTTAAGCTCTGGACTTTAACACCCCAAACTATGTATGTACCTTATAAACCTTATTTGCCTCTAATCATCTGGAACACAGCAAATGATATCAGATCCAGTTTTACACTGCATTTATAAGAATTATTGCTTCCCATTTTTCAAATGGGGAAACAGATTGAAAGGATTAAGGATTCAAATGTTCATTTCTCTGATCTTTCAGCCCTTTCTCCTGATCTATGTGTTCTTCTGCCTCTCAAAGACTCCTCAAATTATCGGGTCAAAAGATAATGATATTAGCTAACACATATATCGTATGAACTAGATACATTAACTATTCAAAACATTGTATAAATATTAGCTCATTTAATATTTACCGCAGCCCCATTAGGTATTATTATCTCCATTTTACAGGAAACTGAGGTACAGGGAGGCTATATAATTTGCTCAAGGTGATATGACTGATTCACAGAGCTGGTTTTGAACCCAAGTAGTCTAGCTTTTCCATCCACATGCTTAACCGCCATACTAAACCATGGTAAGAGAAATTTTAATTAGATCAGTGTTTTTCAGTGTGTATCTACAGTATTAATAGGCCACACATAAAAAAACAGTTCTGTAGTCAAACCAGTTTATTTTTGTCAACATATCGGATCCTTTAATAAGAATATCATATAAATCTTACATTTAAATTATCATCATAGGTTAAATTATATGAAATCACTAATAGTCAACGATTTTATACTTACAAAACTGGCAACAAGAGAGAGGTTATGATATACAGTATCAGAGCAAATGGTTCAGTGACATACAAGCATTTTAGAAAACTCTAACGTAGTGAGCTGTAAGCGATTGACAAATACTTGCTTCTAATAGAAACGAGAGATACGGGAAGACATCTTCAACTTGTATAGGTTAACATTGTGGGAAATCACCATTCCCTAGTACAAATCACCCCTTATGAAATACAGAATAGAAAGCTAGATAATCCATGAGGTTTTTACAAATAGCCTTACAATTTACAATGTGAAGGAAGTTTTCAAGCCCCAAAACTCTAACTGTTATGTGGCCCACCCATCTCAGCCATAAATAATGCAGGAATTTCTCTGAAGTAGAAATTGCTTGCCCTTTTCCATCTTTGGGCTAATAATGCTTCTCACTAATGATGAAGATCATAGGATAAAAATGTACAATACTCTCCCAGTGCCCCTTTGTTTTACAGAATAGAAATCTATGTATCATTAACACACAAAAAAAAATCTGTGAGACAAAAAGTATGAGAGGCAAAGCCAAGACTCAAAGGACAAATCCCATACCAGTCTTCTGTATTTGTTTCCTAATCACATCCTCTGATAGCTTTTGCTTCTCTGATCATCTATAATCAGGAGTTTTTATTCTTAGGAAATCTATGATCTTTTTTTTTTTTTTTTGCAGTACGCGGGCCTCTCACTGTTGTGGCCTCTCGCGTTGCGGAGCACAGGCTCCGGACGTGCAGGCTCAGCGGCCATGGCTCATGGGTCCAGCTGCTCCACGGCATGTGGGATTTTCCCGGACCGGGGCACGAACCCGTGTCCCCTGCATTGGCAGGTGGACTCTCCACCACTGCACCACCAGGGAAGCCCCTATGATCATGTTTTATGACCAGTTACAACTGGGTTCTTAGTGGCACATACATAAATACAAATTGGAGAATTTACTATTGCATTCCAGAAGTCTAGGCATTAAAAAAACAAAATTTTAGACCTAGAAGAAAACTGAAAGATCAATCCCATCTTTCACTCCATCTCCAATGAAGTATGAAATTGAAACCAAGGGAGGCACTAAAGCTTCCTTTGGCACATAGGTATTTAACTATAACGATCTGTATTAAAACTAATTTAGCTTCACTTTGCCTCTACCAGCCTTGAAAGACCAGTTTGATAACACTTGTTATCGATTTGCAGTGAAGTAAGGAGCAATGTAGTTATGTTAAAGCCAAAGAAACCATTCTGTCTTTCCCATTGTGAGTGGGTGGTCAACACCGTTTCACTTTTCCCTCATTGTCTCCCACAAGTGTAGCCTGAATATCAGCACATGATGAGATGGTACTGACCCACTTTTGGTACTCCTTCACGTGATGTTTTATGTGAACACAGAGCTGCTCACTCTTACAGCATGGCACAACTCCTATGAACAGCCGACACAGGAGTGTTGTATATTTGATGACTGTGCATAAGAATGGCAGTTAATTTCTTTAGGAGTTTAATTTAAGCCTTTCTGCAGTTTCTAAAAGTAGTGGGAGAATGAAAAGAACAGAATGTTCTCATTTTGCAGAAATTGAGTAGCAAACTATATATCAAGAAAGAAATTAGACTGAATATTCTTTAAAAAGACTCACAAGAGAAGTGGCAAGAGGAAAATACCCTTTAATAGCAATTTTATCTTGTGGTGTTTTGGTGGCATTTCTCATAAAAGAAATATTTGTGCTGTGCATATAACGAATGATGATCAGAGAATAATGCAAATGAATTCTTTAACGTATATAACTAAATAAGCTACTTCTGTTTTGTGAAAACAGCATACTTTGTATATTGAACCTCTTCTGTAAAACAAGATTTTATGTAAAATTTCAGCCTCTGGTGAAATTTAACAAGCAAATAATATTTAATCCTTTTGCTTTTTCTACACATATACCCCCAGCACACAGTAGGTATTGAATGTGTACTTATGGAATTTATTTGAAATCTGTGATGTATTTCACATATTTTATACATATATATCATGTATTACATACATATATATAATATTCTGTGTGATTTTATCCAGCCACATGGTTAAGAGTGTATAATCAGTTGTCAAGACAAATGTATTAAACACAAATTATTTTCAAAATCCCAGAGAAACATGTATAGGAGTACAGCACCTGGAAGACGGTTCCAGCCTTCTTTCCTACTTTAGAACACAAAGTGAGATAAATTCGTGTGGTAGAGCAGTGTGGCATCCTCAGTTGAGAGGGGTGTCTATACGCTCTGGCTCTTTATTAGTTAGAAGATTATTGCCAGCAGGGACACACGTTTAATGTCCCCCATGCCATGGATCACCCTTATGTGTATTCTCTGACTTTAGCAATGATTTTACCCAGAATTTGAAGCAGAGGAAAAAACCAGAAATCACAAAATAAAATTATAGAATTGCCTCTATAGAAGCTATAAAATTAAAAGTTAGCAATGTTCTAATGGGGGTAACTAAAAAAATTGTTTAATCAGAACAACTCACACACACACACACACACACACACACACACATAATATGTGTGAAATGGAAGATAGTATGGGATAAGTTAACTGGTGAAGACATTTGGAAGTCAGAAAAAGATGTTTTGGGTCACTTCCATTTAAAGTGACCATATGTCCCCAGCTGACTGGAGCATTCCGAGTTCACACCTTTTGTTCCAGCATAATATCCATTTTGAATAATACATCATGCTAATGCTAGGTATTAGAGGTGTTCTGTATATTACTGAGCAAAGGAATTATGAGACAGAGGGTCTGTGACAGTAAGATTATTCTGTGATTTCTTGGCACCTGGAACAAAGGGAGGCAGGAAAAACAGAGGTTTTTCCATTTGTCTATACATGAGTTGACTCTTACTTAGTGATTAAGACACAAATAACGAGGAGGATCCATAAGACCTCATAAAGGGGTAACATACAGAATTTTTAAATGATTTAAAATAATTATGATGGGTAAAGGATCTCAAAAGTAGATATAAGTTGTGAATCTAGGGTACTTGGTAAATGACATTGTCAATAACAGGGATGAAATGTTGGAAAAAAATATTCTAAAGAGAAAATAAGGAGCTCACTATCTAAAATATCATTTTCTGGGGTCAAAAATGGCAAGCCAAGGAAGTTGTATCATCCTAAAATAATTAACAAGTAGGAGTCTAAAGAAACAGGAAATACACCTTTGAAACCATTAGCACATAAGTGATTTTACAAAGATCTTAAAATTTCTGGACCAAGTTGACATTTAAATCCCTAAAAGGGAGTGTAGAGATCTTGGAATCCAACATCTTCATGGGCAGTGTCCAACTTGGAGTCCAATATCTATGTCTATATATCTCTACGTAGACATCCCTGTCTATCTATGGATCAATTGATCAATCGAAGGAATATGTAATAATTCCATGTAGGATCAGCTGACTACAAAGCAGTGGATCTGAGGACTGACCACAGATCTCCCAGTATTTTGAACCCAGTGATCCATTATAATTTATCTGCTTCCACAGAACAAGTCATGGTGAAATTCCAAAAGCTTAAAGGTTGAGGAGTATTATATTTAATTTATATATTTATGCAAATTCCTCATGTCCTTTTAAAAGAAAGGTATAAAGATAAAAGTTGAATAACAAATAATAACAAATGAGACTGCCAAGCTATATAGTTTGCTACCAGACCTCTGAGACATGATTTTAATTTCTGTGACGCATCTTCCAGGATCTGGAGATTAATTTGCAATTGTCAACAAAGTCTTTAGTTGTCAGCAAATACTTGAGCTAAAAGAATTATTTCATCAATGATAGGGATATACATTGGCTTATCTGTTAAAAGAATCCCTTTGGGGGAAGGACATAAATGCCTTCTAGTTTGTTTCCAGTTTGTATTGTCACAGAGGAAAACATTAATAGATTGGCTGTCATCTAACATTGATTTTTGGAAGGTTTTCTAGAGGGAGATTAGGGAAAGGGATTGGTTTTGCAGAAAGAATTGAGTATCCTGGACCAAAGGTTAATTCTGCTTGTTGTTCCATTTTAGGGAGAATTATAAAAGGTTTAATTAATTTTCCTCAAGGAGCTTTTCAATATCACCCTTGATCTTTTGTCCTGACTACCCATAGGATATACCTAGTTAATGAAATTTGGTATTTTCTTATTTTGTCCTCATTCTCTTAGCAATATCTTTTTAGGCTTTGTTGTTTTAGATATAGCTTAATAGAGTATATCATACTTATTAAGGTGGATAATTTTTTAGATTAGTAAATTTGTACTTTCCATGCTTAGTGAGTGAATAGCCTAGCATAGTTCTTGACACACAATAACTGATGAAGCATAATTGAATGAATGAATAAATGAGTGAATGGATAGAGAGATAAGCTGAATATTCAACAAAAGCTGGACAAGATTATAGTATCCTAAAGGATGGGAATATTTTCCTTTTCGTCTCCCTAGCCCTAACAGTGCCTAGAAGATCTGAATATGCTAATGAGCTATAGCAGGACTGCCTGACCTAATGTTTCCTAAGCTAGCTACTCTACTCTTTTGCATTCCCACTTAATTAGTCTATATAATAATGTAACTTAAAATCAGTTTGCTGATTGGACAGCAAACAGTTTTCCACACCTCCTCTAGTGCACGTAGAAGAGAATCAGAGACATTTATTAAGCTAAATCAGTTCATTTGAGAGAAAATTCTATTGATCCATGAACCCATTTACACCTAAGACCATATATTCATAGATTTTTACAGATCGCAAGTCATAAAATACAAAAGAATGTTTAAACCAAATGTGGCAGTTTATAAAAGATTGGAGTTTGAAAAATAAAATTGGATATAGTTTTATTTCCAAATTAGCATTTGAATTTTTTTAACTAATGATTTCTTTGTATACATTTAAGCTAAAATTCTGTGTAAGTTTGTGTGTGTACATGTGTGGGCCCTCTAAAATGATCTTTAAGGTGCAGATTTTACAATAATCTCATTTAATGATGTTGTAGGATCTATGTTGTAACAGTCAGTACTAGAAATGTAGGGGAGGAAAAAGGTTTCCTTGACCCTCTTAGCCCCTGGCTGAATCTGAAAATTAGACTGACAAAGAGAGGTTAACAGGAGAAAAACATACATACAAATGTATAAAATAGACATTTTACATGACACAGGAGGCTTCATAAGGAAATGAAGACCAGAAGAAACGGTTAAATCAGTGTGTTTTTATGCTAGATTTGATGAACAGTCAAGAGATGTGATAGGACAAAGGGTTAAGTGTAGTAAACTGGAGGGAACTTACTAAGGCCTGTCATTCAGACTCCCCTGTGCATCACTGTGTCTTCAGAGGCAAGGATGCTCCTTTCCTCTGGGTGTAGGGAAGGCACCTCTCACATGAGACCCTTATGACCGCTTCAGATGAAAGTCAGAAAGTCCTCCCTGCACCTGCCACTTTCCACATTCCTTCAACTTGAAATAGTATGCCAAAATACCATATTTGGGGGTAGCCTGTCCTGAACCGCATCAGGGGTCAGGAATATGCTCTGGTTTTATCCTTCCTGGCCATGCTACCTCCAAGAGCTACTAACAGGGCATCTCTCATGTACAAAATAAAGTAGCCTGAGACTAAATGATGGGGGAAAGAGGTAGATAAAGCTCTTGCGGCTGCAGTAATCTATGATTAGATGACCTTACAATTATTTGACTGTTATTATGCAGCATTTACTTAGAAAAATACAATCAATCTTTTTTCCTTCATTATCCTGCTTGATAGGATAAATTAATAATAGATATTTCTTTACTAAAGCTAGGTTTACCTGGAAATATTAACATTAATTTCTTATTTCATTTTTTAGTATAAAAATAAAGTACTAAAATTTTCCCTAAATTTTAGGCTGGTGATTATCAGAATTAAGAAAGCTCAAATTATAAATGCTGGGCTTCCCTGGTGGCACAGTGGTTGAGAGTCCGCCTGCCGATGCAGGGGACACCGGTTCGTGCCCCGGTCCGGGAGGATCCCACATGCCGCGGAGCGGCTGGGCCCGTGAGCCATGGCCGTTGAGCCTGCGCGTCCGGAGCCTGTGCTCCACAATGGGAGAGGCCACAACAGTGAGAGGCCCGCATACCGCAAAAAAAAAAAAAAAAAAAAAAAATTATAACTGCTTACTTCTGTGATTTATATAAGACCATTAAAGAGCAAAAAGAAATTAGAAAAAATATTTTAAATGATGTATCATTTCAATGAACGCAAAAGGTTTTTCACCTTATTTATAAATTGAATTGCCTAGTTATTTTTAGTTATTTTATTTAGAACTAATCCACATTGAGTTTCAAACAGTTTTTATTGTTTTGTACGTGAATAACCCACTTAATCCATTAGAAAGGTTACACTCATATTGGTTGTGGGACAAGTGTTCTCCAAACGCAGTCTGTACATATGATTTGAGACCAGAGTTAATGCTCTGAAAATCCTCACTCAGCTCAGCTTTATATTTATGACTTTGTTTTTGTGTTTTTCTGTCTTGCCCTTCATTCCTCTATCATCTGCCCCAGTGAAACCTCTGTTGGAGGCTTGTGGCTTTGGTTTGTCTGACTTCTAAAGCTGAAACATGGGTCTCTGCTTTGCTTCTCTCTCACCCAGTTTCTCCAATGCCACTGGTAACGGACTCCCTGGTTCTCAATCCCAGTGTTCCCCGACCTTAAACTTCACCTTTTCAGGACTCTGACAATATATGGAGCCTGAGAAACATGTTTACAAAAGTAAGAAGAACACAACCATACAGAAACTGAAAGCCACACAGCAGGCATAGATAGGATTACCGAATTTTCCTCTTTAGAATGAAAATCCTAGAATGAGTACATACTTTTAAGCCAAAAACTAAGTGGCATTTTGGAAAAAAAAAAAGAATACTTTTCTAAGTAGAAATACATTTTCTTTGTAATATAAATTGTACAAGTGCTTTCTATCATTTTATGTTTTCCCTGTGTTAAAGAGAAACCCTAACGATAAGAGTCATCTTTAATGACTTTGACAGAATTTGCATTTCTTTGCTGCTGTTTTTTTCATTCTTCCACCCACACCAACCTGGTGAAGAAAGTGAAGCCGAGGCCAATGGCAAACCCTATGTAAGGACAAAGAGGCCAGGACAATTGATGGCATAGGAAGACTGGGAGGGAATTGAAATAGCACGTAATCTGATCTGCTTATTTTACAGATGAGGAAAGGAAGACCCAGGGAGGCTAAAAGTAGTATTTGACCAAAATTATACTAGTTAGTGACCCAGGAGGACAATAATACAAGTTTCCTTAAAGTCACGTTCCTTCTCTTCTCCATCAGATATGACCCATCATTGTGTGATTATTTTTTCACTCAAAAGATTTAACATTGCCAAGTCTTGTCTCCTGCAAAGCCTTCAAGAATCCTGATGAGGAAGACAATGTCATCCACTGCATTTTCAGCCTCCACATAGGTTAGCGTGTGAAGAACACAGAGTTTATGTAATCTATATGAGTTAGGTGGAGTTGAATTTCACTCTTTTGTTCCGTGCGTCAGAAACCGAACTTTAGATCAGACTAACGTGGAAAAATTCAAAGTGAATTTGTGCCATAGCCAGCACACAAGCAGAATCTTTGGCTTTTTTTTTTTTTTTTTTGAAATATGCCTGAGTTCCACTCTAGGAATACTTTGGATTTGAAGGCAGTTTAGAAACCATAGCATTAGAAACTCATCTCAGCAATTTTCCTACCTCTAATTTGGTAACTTCTAATTTAGTGTGAAACAGGAAATCATTTTGTTAATTACTTGAAAACTAACTTATAAGCAATCCAGGAAAAAAGTTGTACTTTTTTTGCTGGTGTATTTAAAATATGGCTCATTTGTACATTTTTGCATGTGCATTCATAATTATAATTACATTCATAAACAGTCTCCCAGAGCTAGGACTTTTTGCTGATCACAATCTTTTAAAAAGAACAAAAATAGAGTAAAGCAATGGGAGAGTTTAATAACCTCATTGTTTTACTACCTTAACAATAAATAAAATGGCTCAATTACTCTGTATTGAGACTGCTGCATAAATAATAAGTAATAATTGTAATTAAGAGGAACAATTGATAGATAATACTTTCTGTGTGTGCAGAGTGGTAATATGATTCTTAAAGGTAAGATTATGACTCTGCCTTGTCACCTGACATTTGAGAACCTTAATACATTTTTTAAGCCTCAGGAGAATCTAACAAAGAATGCACAAGTCACCCTGACCACTGAGGCAAATCCTAGCTAGTGTTCAGTTGTTAATTGAGTCCCTTGAGTGATATATTTTTAATGTCTTTTATGTAAACAGTCAGCAGAGTAAAGCAATTGCCTATTTATTTACAATTAAATGTTTGTAGACAATGTTTAAAGTGCTGAATAAGAAAATGAAAAGAGTATAGTAGTTAAGCTTGAATCCCAATGTGGAAGGCATAGCACTTTTCTTTACTTATTAGAATCTTCCTGGAAAAATCTCTGATGGGCTCCAGGCTGCCTGTGCACTGGTGCCTACAAATGCTTGCTCTGTGTAGAAGTAAGACTCAACCATGGAGTATTAGTGACCAGAAGCCACAGGTGTTATGCTAGCTTGAGATATTAACTGAACACAATTTGGAGTTCTGTAAACTGTAAAAAATAACTCTTCAAGTATTTTAAAGAATGGCAGATCTGAATGATTGCTGACATTTAAACCCTATGACTATGATTTTTACTCTCAATTTGAGAAGTATTTTTATCAATGTATCTTCTTCCTTTTTTTAACTATGAAATGCTTCAAACATACAAAAAGATATAATGAGTAGTATAATGAACACACTTGAAACTGCTACTCAGCTAAAGTGTAACAATACAGAGTTCATGAACCCTCTCCAATAGGTTTTTCTTTCTTTCCCACCATCCAGAAGTAGTAGGTTACTCTGGTATGTTTCTCCCTATGGATGTGTTTAAGACTTTGTATAGAGCAGTGCTACTCAAAATATAGTATGGACCAGTATCAATGAATTACTAGTTATCTATGATGAGGTAGGTACAACCACTGAGAGTAAGCAAGTGAAAACTGTTACAGAAATTTGACATTGCCACAACATCTGTGCGTGTGATTTTGTATTTTGCAAAATTATTGTTCTGCAGTGGATTATGCATTTAAAAAGTTGTTTTAAACCATAGATAGCTTAAGAAGTATTGCTGTAGTCTATATACCTTGGGATAGAATTGTGTTGTCATGGAGTGTGCATTACTTAATCTTTAAGATATTGCCAGTTGTTCTTCAGAAAGGTTGTGCTGATTTAGATTCGCCCTAGCAGTGTGGAAGAATCTTTTTTCCTCTGTGCTCTAGATACTCTGCTTTTTCTATGCTTATTTTTAAAACTTTCTTTTGGCATAGAGATTATTCAGTTTCTATTTCATTTCCCCTCTACTGTAGAATTTAAACACTCTATTTCTGTTCTTTTAGTGATGAACCTTCAAATATTTCATGTGTGTACTTATCTACAATCATTCTCTCCCCTCTTCCTTGTTATTTTTATCTAGTATATTTTTCCCTCTCATTTTTTTACCATTCAAATTAATAGTTATTATTGTTTTATACCATCAGTGATTGTTTGGATCACCTAAGTTTTAACCATTTTTTGCCTCAATACGTTTTGAGCGTCTTACCTTTTTTTCTAGAATAATTTTATTCTTAGTAACTGAGAAGTTTTAGTGCTTTAGAATTTTTTCATTCACTGAAAGTCTCTTGATGGCAAATTCTTAGTGCTGTTTTAACTAAAACATATTCTTCCCTTGAATAAAATTCTGCATGACAGCATTTTCTCTTAGCATATAGAATTGGACTGATGTCTCCTGATTTTTAACGATGCTACTGAGATGTTTGCAGTCACTCTAATTATAGTCCTTCGGAGGAAATTCAGGCTGTTTTTGAAATATTTATTGTATTTAGTGTTCTGTAGTTTCACTGTGACATTATATGTCTAGCTATGGATTCTTTTTTATTTACTTGAGATTTATTAGCTTCCCTCAATCTGAAGATGCATGTTTTTAAATTCTACAAAACATCTGTGGTTTTTCCTCTCTTACCTTTTCTCATTATATAGAATCCTTTTACCAGAAGCCCAGTTAGGCTCTCATTCAGTCCTCCAAGTCCCTTAAACACTGTCATATTTTTCATCTTGTGTCTCTGTGATAAATTCTGGGTACTTCTTTTATTTTTATCTTTTTTTAATTAGGTGTGTTAGTTTCTGCTGTATAACAAAGTGAATCAGCTATACATATATGGATACTTCTTTTAATACATATTATTTATTTATTAGTTATCCCTTCAGCTGTTGTCTGGAGTAACCTGTTATTTAAGCCTTCCATTGAGTTTTAAATTTTAATTTATTAATATTATTTACTTCTTTAAGTTCTTCTTCCATTTTTATTGAGCTATAATTGAAAGACAGCACTGTATAAGTTTAAGGTGTACAGCATAATTTCACTTACATACATCATGAAATGATTTCCATGAGTTTAGTGAACATTCATCATATCAGACAGATACAAAATAAAAGAAAAAGGAAAAAAAATGTTTCCTTGTGATAAGAACTCTTAGAATTTCCTCTCTTAACAACTTTCATGTATAACATAGGGCAGTGTCCGTTATATTAACCATGTTGTACATTACATCCCTAGTATGTATATATCTTACAAGTTCTTTTTATATTATGACTATCTTTGAAAAAGACATTTTTCTTTCCCATGTTTCAACCTATTTTTCTCTAAGCATTTTAAATATATGTATTTACATTATATATTTAATAACTAAATTATTTGTTGTACTTTTAAGTCTGATTTTAATTGAGCACTTTGCTGATTCTTCCTCATGTGTTTTGTAATTGTAGACTTTGGGTTCATGTTTGGCTGAGCTTTATCTCTGGGAACCCTGAGATGTTCCATTTCCTTCTGCCAGATGTCCCGGTACAATACTGATCAATAAATACCAATTACTGGTGGTAATTTTTAATTTAGGGTCTCTGAGACCACCTACAGAGTGCAGATTTGAGCTTTAAACCCATGTGAATGTAGGCTAGTGATAACAGATTTTCAAGAGGAGACTTTTTTCCCACTCAAGCTCAGGTCAAGATAGATGAGTTTACTTGTTGTTTTTTTCAAGTCCACCTTTCACCAAGGGTCTAGTCTTTCATGGATCCTGGCTTTGGGTGATGCTCTCTGCTCTAAGCTTGCATAACAATTAATACTTAGTTACTAAGACTGGGAAACCCTTCCAAAGCAACCATGCTCTCTATATCATCTTCCATTCTGGATTTTAGCATACTTTTCACTCTTGATTCTTGTTATTTCCCTTCATCTCTTGGAAGCTCAGTTCTGAGTCTAAAATGAATGTTTGCTACATTTTATCCAACATTTCTAGATATTTTGTATCCACAGAGTTTTTCAAATTATCAAATATGCCATAACGCCAAAAATGGAAGTGAAATTCTATCCTTTCTATTAGCCACACTATATATGTTCCTGACTCCACAGCTTTGTTCCAAACGTCCACTCTTCCTACAGTGACTTTCTCCATTTTCCTAAGCCCTAGGTATAAATTAAGACTCAACTCAACTTCTGCCTCCATTCTGAAGTGTTCCGTGATGATCCCACCTTTAAGTGAACCTCACAGCATGGGATAGGTTCACAGCAGTGAACCAATAATATTATCTAGATTTCTACTCAATTTTAAGTGTCTTGGGAGAGGAAATGGGTGCTACTCTTCCTCAGTATATATTTGGTACATTGCTGTGAGGTAAAATTACTATACTTAAATGTGCAAAGAAAATACAACTCTTTTTTTTTAATCCCATTACTAGGGCTGTCTTTTCCCCTCACCTCAAGTACATCATAGCCTTAGAACATTAACTTAATGCCTAATCCATTCCATTCTTTTTCAACTCTGCTGTTTTAGTTAGTCCCTTTAAATATGTTTACTCTCTCTAGAAAAAGATCTCTTAATATCTCATATCTCTTAGCTCATTATCCCTTTCTCAGTTCTACCCTAGAATGGCATCAGAGTATTAGAGAGCAGAGTGTATCTTATAGAACCTTGCATCAGAGAGCAAAAGTCAAAGTCTAGAGGTGTGATGCTATCTAGCTACTCATGTCGTGGGGCTAGATCTCTTGTTCACTTGGTTAGAGCTTGCCCTGCTAGAACTCTTAGATAATGAATAAGGCCTATGTAACTCAAGATCTTGTCTCTTTTGACTCTGGTCTGGAACCACTTTTGACTCTGCTACAAACTTTATTTGCCCTCTGCCTGATGGTTCACCCCAGTGCCACCACAGTGAGCCCCATGGTGGGCCCCTTGGCTCTCTGATTTGCACCCATGCCAAGTGGGACTGAAGATGGCTGGAAAAGCTAAACTTCAGGGCCATCAAGTTTACTTTCTTATTCTGTACCCTTGACTGATGAAAAATAGTGTGGCTTCTTTTCATGGTCCCTAAAGGGAGTAGGACCTGGAGTCCTCCTTTGCCTCAGTTATCTAACACACCTTCCCGTTTTGGCCAATATTATGTTTTTACTGAACCTGGCTTTCAAACCCATAGTCTTGCAGAACAGTCTCTTTTTTGCATGCCATTTAATACCTTCTATAACAAATCCTAATTTTTACCACATTTCTCACTCTTTACCTTGAGGCAAGCAGGGTGAGGGCCTAGTACTCAGAAAGGCAAAAGAGAAAAGATATTAATAATTTTCAGAATGTTAACCCAAATATTATATGAATACCTTGTCAGAGACAAGATGAATGAAGATAAAAATTGCTAAATCAGTAATCTTTGCTTCGTTTGCATGATATTATCAAAAACCTGGGACTAGGAAATTGAAAGATATTTTAATAAATTGTGGGTCACATGTAAGTTAATAAAATTAGGACTCTGTTGTCTCCAGAAATACACATATATAAACAATTCTCTACCTACTTTTATTTTCTGGCTCGATGACCAAATAGCCATAGCATGTAGTGACTTGAGTTGATCTCCCAGCATCTAGGCTTTGGGAGAACAGAACTCCACAGAGGCAGTGCTTCTTAAAAATGTTGTGGGTAGCCAGATCTAAGTGGGAAGAAGAACTCATTTAGCTGTTCCTGAAGGAGCTGTGATACATAAAATAAAAACATAAATGTCTTCCTAGGCAATCAGTTGAGGCTTCCTTGCCTGGGCTTTCTAACCTCTCAAGTTATATTGCTACAAGGTACTTTTCCAACAGTTAAGAACAGTGCTCCAATATGATATTGGAAGGATATGTCGCACTCTTGACCTTATTTCCAACTTTTGGGTGATATGTTCCTTTTTTCATTTCCAAGTTCATTCTGTTGTTCAGTTTAACGTGTCCTTCTTCTATAAAAACGCTGGTGAGAGAAAGAGACACAGTGAGTGTAATCATCCCCAAGCTCCCCATTCTCCGAAGGAGAGTTTAGAATCTCAGTGCTCCTCTGGATGATCTGCTTTGAGCCTGAACTAGACTGAATTAGATATAGATTCAGACTCTTCCAGACTATAACTTTCTGGCCAGTTTGCCCCCAGCCCAAGCCAGCCCCCATTGTCTTATGGTGCTGTGCCATCTCCATTTGACCCTCCACTCATTTGAACCCTTGATTCTTCCAGAGTCACCATTAGAGTCTGCATCTCTTTCAATTGTTGTTACGCCACTCCACAATTCTCCCCTCCCTTTCCTTTCCTTTCTGCCAAATCTCCCTTCAAAAGGAGGAAAAAGCAGTAAAAAGTTTGCCTTAACTTCATTTATGCACTCTTAGCACTTTCTCCCTTAACTAACTCATCTTGCCTCTGGGCCAAATTACCTAAAATACCCTCACAGTAAAATCCAAAAGAAATATCAATGAAAAGGTTGGACTAAGTGATCTCTAAGGGCCTTTCTAGAGAAGAGTTCTATGACTTCATAGGAGGACAAAAATACACAGGAAAAATCCAATTCAGTCCTCAAAAAAAATTCTGTAAGTTTTGAAAATCCATTATTTGTGAAATGCTGAGTGATAGAAGACTCAAAAAAAAAAGGGGGTACATTCCCTAGTTATTATAACCTCATTATTAAGCATAGAAGACCTATATGCAAGAAAAGTTAAATACTATTTGAGAAGTCCATTCATTTATTCATGAATGAGGAAAGAACTCACAGTCTTCTGGGTCTTTATTGAAGATGATAAAGTATGCAATTGTAATTACAAGGAACCACAATAGGGAAAGTAGAGGATATTTGGGTTCATGTAGGAAGAGTACCCAGCCACCTCCCAGATGGGAAGGTAGAATTGTCTTCTTGGAAAAAAGTGTTGTCTCAGCTGAGATTTGAAAACTCTGTGCATAAGTGTGTGTGTGCACGCACGTGTGTAGTGGAGCCATGATTAAATTGAATCAGAGCAGGACAATGATATGAGCAAAGGGAATCGCACTTGTAAAGGTCCAGAAATTAGAGTAAGGACAACTCTTCAAGAAACTAATAGTAGTTTAGTCTGACTGGAAAACATTTAAACAGCAGTATAAAACCTTACACTCATGTACAAGGCAGACACTATCATAGAAAGTAACAAGTGAATTGCCAGTTGTGTGAGGTAAATAAAATGCTTTAACTTCAGAAGTTGATTAACGGGTGTTACTTGAAATTAGCTACAGTTACACATGTGGGGAAGGTACGATGATAAGTAATTTCTAGTAGAGTTAACAGTATGAACAAAGGCAGTCAGAAGAATGCATGAAATTTTCAGTGAAGTGTAGCAGGCCCATCTGACAAAAGTCAGGGTGTGAATAGGAATTCTCTAGGCAAAAGTTGCCACCTCGAAATATGCCTTCCTCCTATTGCTGAATAAAAAGCAGAATTTCGATAGCTCCAAAGAATCCCCCTTGTGCACTGGGAGGGAGGGGAAATTGCACTAATTTAGAAAATCAGAGTGAACTGACTTCTACTCAGCACAGAACCGTGGCCACCTTATGCCCAGCTACAGTCCATACTAGAAGCACCCTGGTTATAGCCTGTAGTATAAACTTCAACGCTATTGAAACAGATTTCGTTTGAGAGTACCTAATTCTGCCAGCTGCTTCTTTCTCATCAGCTAATCATACCGTCAACCTCTCATGCAGAATCTGTATCTGCTCAGTGCCGAAGCAGTCTCCCACAAGCTGAGCTATTTGTTTTTGTTTCCTGTGTGTAGATATGGTCAATGAACGGAAGTCACATTCTGTCTTTAAAATATGGCTCCTTTTGTAAACACCACAAGTACAACCCCAAATACTAACTAGATTTGGGACCTAACATAGCAGAATGAACCTAAGAAATATAAGTATGGAATATTTATTAGGTTTACAAGCAGCTAAAGGAGTAAGTCAGATTTTATAAATTAAGAAATCTTGTAAGGCAGCAGAGTCTATATTTTCAGACCACTGTCATATATTCACATCATCAAGCTGGCTGAATTTGTTAGACTGGGAGGAGAGCAAAATGTTTTTTGGGAGGTAAAATCTAGTACTTTAAACTTTTCTGTTTTTATTCAAAGATACGTGAAATGTAAAATATTAACTATTAAATGTTCGGGAAATAATTGGTATAAACTATAATGTATTTAGAATTTTCATTCAACTTAATTATATAGTTAAGAGCATTGAAATATTGTTAATGAAGATAATGTCACACACCTTGTATTATTATTTATTAATGTCTATTTGATGCAAATTTAAAACTAGGTAATAATTCAAGGCTTTTTCTCTTATTCCAAACATGTTTTCACTCTCAAAATTTAGCAACTTCAGTCAACTTCCTTTCTGATAATATACAAGCCACTTTTTTATTAATTTTCAAAAACTTTTATTTTCGTAATTGTAAAATTAATGTGTTCTTAGGCAAATAAAGACATGAAGAAAACATAATTTGTAATCTCATCACCTACAAATAATTACTACTTATAGTTTGATATATCCATTTCTAGTCTTATTTCTAATCTATATATGTATTTAAGAAATTGAGGTCATTATACATGCATGTTGTATCAACCTTTTCTGTATTATCTTTTTTGAACATTATTCCAAGTCAGTATGTGCTCTTGAAAACTACCAATTTTAATAGTATCGGGCTGTTTTCAGCTTTTTTCTTATTAAAAGTAATTTTTTTTTTTTTTTTTTTTGCGGTACGCGGGCCTCTCACTGTTGTGGCCTCTCCCGTTGCGGAGCACAGGCTCCGGACGCGCAGGCTCAGTGGCCAAGATCCCACGGCATGTGGGATCTTCCCGGACCGGGGCACGAACCCGTGTCCCCTGCATCGGCAGGCGGACTCTCAAAACACTGCGCCACCAGGGAAGCCCAAAAGTAATATTTTTAATGGATATCTTTGTTTACATATCTTATTTAAGATTCTGATTATTTTAATAAGATAGATTTCTAGGTGAATTAATCAAAATATGTGAACCTTAAAGGTTATCTAATCGCCTTCTTGGGAAGGTTTATTTTTTTTAAACCAATTTATTCTCGGGTGTATGAGCCTGAAATCCTCAACAGCACTGTGTATTTATCTTGGTTATGATGATAGGCAGATAATGGTCGCCTGCTCAAATTTATATTGATATGATAGCAGTGAGGTGGAACATTTTTCATATTTATAAGCCATTTGTACTGCTTCTATTAACTGTTCATATCATCTATTATACTTCTGTCTCTTTCTGATGAATTGAATATAATTTAGGATTTAAAACACTGAGTTAAAAAATAATTTAAAAAATGGTAACAGTAAATGTCACCTTGTAATTAAATGAATACTTAAAAATTAATCAACTTTTAATTTACTCTCAGTTAACTCAATGAGGATTTTAATTAACACAACAGTTTTTTACTCAATTTGGTTTTAGGGTTTTTTTAAGGCTTGGCTTTTACTTTTGAAATCCTAAATCAAATTTCTCACTGAAGATTTGTACATTTTTACAGTTTTCTTTCACTTACTTCATGCCTTTTCTTCCAGGCCACATATCCCATCCCACACACTCAAACTTACTACTGAGTAGCAGCCAAAAAGGATCTGAAAAAAAAATTCATGGGTCAGAGAAATAAATCTTTAACAATAGAATTTAAAGGTAGTGAGAGAGATTTATTTATACACAAAGGGATCTTCTACTGTGTAGTCAGCCATCACTTATAAAATCTTTCCTGAACAGAATATTAATCTTTCTAGCACAACCAAAATAAAGAAAATACTATGCGTGGAATTTACCAAGAAGACATGCACTATGCCCACCTAATATACTAATAGAGAAGTCCAAAAAGTCTTGATAAATTGGAGTAAATTTTAAATAATTATTCAGAATCCTAGTTGTGTATATGCCATAAGTGGAACTCCAGATTTTTGAGGAATTTTTCTCACTGACTTTGTCAAGGGTCTATTTTAATAATGAGGAAAGCAAATTATCAAGCTCAGTAGCATGGATGGTGCAAGCTTTCAAAGGAAAAGGGTCAGAGCTGAAAACTGAAACTTTAAACAACCAGAATGTCTTTTTCCATTTAGAATATTTTCCATTAGAGAAATGATTGTTGTGGAATTCACATGAAAGCGAAATTTTAGCGCTCACATCTATTACCTACTAGGCATCTGGAAATCACAGCAAGGAAATTCTTTCAAAAGAGTGGAGGTTTTACATTTTCTCGGAGATTTGAAAAATAAAAATGCATTCTGTATTTCCTTCCCAAAGATTTCTAGTTGTTACCCTCTGGGTGTCTGTTTACTGCTGACCACTGGGCCATTATAAGTTTGATAGCTGCTAAAACAGGAATCCTAATCAAATTTAACAAACCTTCTCTGAAATGATTTATCTTGTCATAGCTATAGAGCAGACTAAATTGAAAAGCAAAATTAATCTGCCTCTGTAAAGGTGAACTCTAGCCTATCATGTAGTCTGTGACAGTAATTAATGCTGCTTTAGCCTTCTTTCTGTGCTCAGCCCAAGGAACATAGTAATAATTTAGGTATGTGGAAAACCTGTTGAGTTTCGTTTCAACCACACAGGATGAAGAGAGATTGGCATGTTTACACAGTTTTGATTTCTCCCAAGAAAATGAAGCTTCTGATAGGCATTTCCTCTTTACAATTCTTTCATGTGAAATCAGATACTTTTCTGTTTTCTGGTAGGAAAAAGAGAATTAATTGGGAACCTCTATGGTAGCTTGTAAAAACATTGATAATAAGTTGATGATACTTTAGGACTAATTTATTAAATAATTAATAAATATTTGAGGTTGTTTTCCCCTATGTACTACTATTTTTGAGTACAGATAGGTAAAAACAATATTTTTAGCTGTTCATCAGAACTGAATTCTGATATACTGATCCTAAAACCCAGCTCTTAATATCAAAAATTAGGGAGAGGGGGTCCTTTCCTGCTTTACAGGTCAAGTTGATTGTTATTTTCATTTCTCCTAAGGCAAAAATATCTCAAGTAATACCTTAGCTTGAAAAAAGAGAGGATGGATATGAAGGATTTGGAGAAAGTCAAAAGGTCTAAAAGATTTGAGGTGAGGCAAAGGTGAAGAAGAGGAATGCTTCCAGAATAACTCCCCTACTTCTGGCTTTAGACACTGGGCAGCTGAAGGCATCTTTTGTAAAGATAGGAAATACAGAATGAGGAAGAAATTAGAAGAGAAAACAAAGAGTTCAACTTTGGGCATATTGTTTACAAAGTATGTGTGGAATAGGCAGTCTGTTATGCAGGTGGGTGCTTGAGAGAGGTCTGGGCTTACAAACAATAATAGATCTAGGAATCCTCAACACCTGAAAGGTCATGAATCCATAGGACTGAGTTGGAGCAGTGCAGTAGAATGTCAGTAGTTTATAAATCGATGCCTATTATCTCAATGGAAAATATTAAATTTTTTTAAATTTTAGGGCCAGTGAATAATCCATTTTTGAACCAAAGGGTAGGTTTTCTGGAATGTTCATATCTTCTCCTTACTATATTTTTTGTTCATCAATCATGAACAGCATAAATTTATTAAATTCTTGAAGAGATAAGGAGGCCAATAGCCATAATTTGGGAAAATATGAGCCTTCTTCCTGAATCAAATTTGAAAGAGAATGCCTAGTATAAAACACAACTTTCTCTAGCTAAGGAGGTAAATTCTCCCTTATGAATGTATTTGCCACTCCCATATTTTCATGTCAATGAAAGAAGAATCAAAAAATCAAGCTTCTTAGATAATTTAAATTATTTTATGGATTGAGATTTTATTTTAAGGTGTATATTTTAACTGTTAGTATTTTACTGCTACCTATGAGAAGTACAAGCAGCACTGCATGTTTGTTTTATACATATTTTTTTAAACACAGTACTAAAATATTAAGGGATAATAAGTTAATCAATTTTGGGACTAAATCTTTAAATTCTAGGAGAAGACCAGACTAATGACATGGTTTAAACATAAAACACATAGAGAATAGGAAAAAAAAAAAGTGATTCAGAGTAGACAGACATTTTCTGAAGGCTCATAGTTTATTTATTTCTTAAATGGAAGTACGTGGAAAAATCTCTCTCTAGATGTCAAAACTCTATATAATTGTTATTTTTCTTGAACATAGTGAAAATAATATTTCACCACCACTTTGCATCTTTCATTAAATATTTGAAAATATACAATAAAAAGAAATACTTGGCCATATAAATAATAAAAGTATTGTATCTACATAGAAACAAAAATCAATCTTCCAGAAATACAACAAATCTAGGAAGAAAATGAGAATTTGGGAGCATTGTCAATGCTTCCAGAGAGTATAGACTTTTTTGAAAGCAATAAAGAGTAAAATGACCGTGTTCTATTTTATTGTCATATATTATCTTTTTGCAATCTGTCTAAACCCTTTCCACCTGCAGGGTTTTAGCTCTCACTCGGAGGCTCCTGTTGCAAACTTCTTTCTGGGCCTCATACTTATTATCTCTGTTCAGATTACTGGACCTTGTTCCTCACCCACTTGGAAGTAGGGAGTAAAAGAAAATGAAATTGCAATTTATTCCAAAATATCGTAATGGATTCTCCCATGTGTGCCCTGCGCCACTGTCAACTCAGTCCCCTCTTCTGCAACAACCCTCACATCCTGGTGGACACTTCCAGTTCTAGTTCCTTTCCCAGTCAGATCTAGGAGCATTTAATGTTTTCATGTCTGGTTTATAATATTTTGGAATAGAATGTGTTTTTTTTTAAACTCACGACAAAACTATTCTCACTTTGCTTCCTAAATTCTGCATTAATCTACTTGTCAGTGAACATGAGTTCATAAAATGCTACAAACTGTTCATTCCTGATAAAAGTTAAAGTGGTCATGTCATGAAAAGGTTATTAAGGAAAAGAGTGCAATCCATGTTTAACACATGAAAGGGAGCCTGCACACACCTGAGTGTTTACAATAGTTCATATATCTTGATAAGATAAAGTCCAACACTTAAAGTTGATCAGCTATGACTGAGTGCATCCTTCATTACACAGATAATTATATGAATTATTAACCTTCAAAGAAGACAAGTTAGAATAAATTTTACCACTCATGGGCCAAACAAAAGTTAAAGAGATTAATAGTATGGTTTGTTAGGGAATGTGACATTGAAATATAAATTGAATAATGAATGGCAAGATCATGGAAGGTCACTTGTGCCCTGATTTAGATATTTAGCCTGAGAAATGTTAAAAACACCAAAAACAATAACAAGAAGTATTTTTTAATTGGGAAGTCAGAAAGATGCAGTGTACACAAATGATTGAGTATAAGAAGTTAGAGTCAAACGCCCAGAACACAGAAGGGTGGACTCACACGCTCATCTTAAATAAAAGCTTCTCTGGTCAACTAACGTCATTTGCCCCTTTATCTGCAAACCACTGGCCACCAGTGGGTCACAAACCTTTACTTGATATATTGAACACAGGTTCTCTTCTCCAATCAGCTGGTGGAACAGAACTCCAACTAGGTAATATTCTCTCGGGAGTATTCATGTGAATAATATGAGTTACTTTTTCTTTCTTCTTTTTTTTCCTTTTGGATAAGTTCTCATTCAATCTCAGAGGAAAAGGGGGCTTTAAAAATCATTTAGTTCAGGGATAGTAAATAACATACATAGTATATTTTTCCTCTTTTTATCTCCTCATGGGAGACATCACTACTCCATAGAGCATTCTTTACCATGAAACAGAATCCAGTTCACAATTTGCAGTAGAGAGCTTAAAGGTAGCCACTTCAAGTCAGTTGGTACTTGCAGGTAAAAACCACCTGCTGCACCTGATCTAGTCCAAATTTCCATTTTACAGTTAAGGAAACAGAGACCCAGAACTCATTTGCAACTGTGTTGGAGATTCAGTCTATAATCTTGAAAGCAAATTGGTCTACACAGGAAATAAAACTTTAATCTTCTTTGCTCCAGTTCCTGAAGCAAAACATATAGAAGGTAGAACTGTTTGGTACAGAGCTGACAACTTGAAAGGCTCACTTTATCATTTTTACTCTACGCAAAAATAATAGAGCATTTAAGGCATTGTCACTGAAACTAATTCTTTTCATATTGACAAAATAAAGTTTTCCTAAATACTGGGCAACATGTTGCTTGTCTTGCAAATCAGAAGAATGGTAAATTTGGCAGAGGCAAAAATAACCCACCCTCAAATTATCTGGTTTGTCCATGAAATAATATCAAGGTAGGGTGCCATGATTACAAAGTGCCCTGAGGGAAGATGCCACCCAAGGGTGATCTCATTCCTGTATCTATTTGGTCTCATTTAATTCAGCGATACTTGTAGTTTTCTTTCTCTGAGGTTCAGTGGGGAGAATAAGGCAATCATGAGAATTTAAAAATAACACAATGTAGAACCATTGCCCCTAAGCCCTTAACAGGTGATGTTTTGCAGAGAGCAGTCCTGCGTACATTTAACATCTCTGTATGTGATTGATTACGAGCTGGAGAGAGTGGTCATTAAATTTGCCAAGTACATCACATCATCAGGATGAGTGAGCACCTTGAAAGACAGGATTAGAATTAAAAATGACCTTCACAGTTCGAAAAATGATTACAAGCAAATGAAATTGAGTTCCCTAAAATCAACTGTGCAGCAACATAACACACCCCAGACTGCACAAATCAAGCTTGAAGTGGGTGAGCTGAGAAGATGCTGGTTGTTACCTAGTGAGTTGTAAGCTATACTTTGGTCAACTTTGTTCCGCTGACTAGAAAGTTAGTGAGATGTACAATCAAATATTTGATTAAATATAGTGTATAATTTTGTTCATGAACTAATGTGGATTAATCATTAAGCAACATTTCTAAATTAATTTATGAGGTACATAAATTAAGATAGGCTTGGAAACCCTGAAAAAGACTTAGAGGCCTAGGATGAAAATAATTACAAGGAAAACAGAAAAGTTAGGAAATATTAACAAAAGAATTTGGAAATGTTGATAGTGCAAAGCTGTTCACTGTCCAAAGAGAAATGGAGAGAAAATACGTTAAATAAGATCATAAAGGATTTAGGCTATAAATAAGAGATCTTGAACGTTATAAACTCTGACTTGATTTTGGAACGTTATTTCCTAGAGATGTTGTCAATCTAGGCTGTTAATTTACAGCTTTGCCTGAATTCAACAGTGCAGAAGAACTAGGATTCTGTGATCTCTTAAGGGAGTAGTGTTTATGTGGATTTTTAATTGATCTCTCTGAAGAAATGCTAATTTGTAAGAATAGATTGAGTTGCATAACCTTTCATAATAAGTGATTACAAAATTATTATTTCAGCTACTGAGAAATTACAAAATTCTTTTAAAACTTCTATAAAATCTTTAATACTATTTGATATAGAACATCACAAAGAATATGTGACATTCCTTAGCAATGCTGATACCGTATCATCTCTCTGTTATGTAAAGTAAGAAAAACCGGTGTGAAATCTTCTATATTATCCGTGAAACTTAAATGCTAGAAAAGACTTTTGACCTAATCCCATCAATCCTCTCATTTGGCAAAGGTAATGTAGCAACACCTTTAATAATTATAAATACCTGAAATGATAACCACACAGTCCTCTTCAGTGTGCAGTAACATTTTTTAATTCACCAAATCACTCAGTAAAGGAAACTTTAAATTTATTTAAATGCACATAAAATATATAGCTATATATTTTTTAAATACTGCATTTCTTAAATACCTAGAGGGATTTTTTTGTGACATGTGGCACTGAATTTTAGCAGTTTAAAAGACTATTTATGCATTTGGATATGAAGAGCTTATATTTGCATTTAACATCCTTCAGATGAGTCTTTGTATAATTAAAGGGATTTTTCTCACTGTGTTCTTCATTTGCTGCAAAATGTCACTTTTTGCAAGATTCCACCTCTGTTGTTGCAACCTCAGCTTATAAACAAAGAAAAACTATATGGTAACTTCCACATTAACTTCATAGTTGTTCTAAAGGAACTACCCAAATTCCTCTTTAGCACACAGCTGGATTCTGAACAGTTTAACTTGTGTGTACAATGTTTCAGCAGCTCCCTTACCATGGGAGAAATGTTGGCATCTGTAGCACTGGCTGTGGCCATGCCATCTGAGTAAGAAGAGAGAGTAAGAGAAGCATGAATACTGGTACGGGTAACAAAGGTTGGAGATTGGTTGGAAATACTGGGACTCAGGAGTTGAAATTTTATCTGGGAAATAGCGCCCAAACAGAATTCTAACTTAGATTTCATCACAATTTACATACCTGATTCAAGGAATATCTGAAAATATTTCTATTTCCAATAATAGGAAAAAATGGATTTTCTAAAATGTTGATTTGGTTGGGCTACATTCCCTTTCCCTTGTCCCCATTTCAGTGTCCACCCTCAGTGAGAAACCTTGCTTGGGTTGAGAAGGAATGGGGTATGAGAGAGAGAGATTGACAAAGATTAAACGTGGCTGAAGCAATTGCATGAAGCCTGTGGTTCCGAGAGGACTATTCACTGGTTATTAACTAGCATATCTGTGAGTTAAGCTAGAACCTTCTGAAAGACAATGAATGATAGGGATGTGCTCCCTCCCACCCTGAATTCTCAAGGCTTTCACAAATTACAAGTCTAATTTGGAATATGATAAAGTAGATGAATGCTATACAACCAGAGAAAACTGCCACCAAATGAGAGAAGACCAGATTCCAAAAGGTCATGGAAGACAAGACTCCTGCTCAGCATGATTCTACTAAGGCCATAGTCCTTTCCTCATCCTTCATAGGTAAGATTAGCCAGTGAAAGTGCAAGACAGGAAAGATAACACTAGAATGAGCGTACGCAATATTTGAATGAAAATGCGCAATATCCGAGTGCTTGTCCTTGGATATTTTGAGTCAATAAACACATACATTGGTATGTATTGAAGATAATTTGATTCAGCTATCTCTACCTGGTTATGAGTTTGAATCTTTGACGAGTATTATTAGAAACGAAAAAACACAGAGAAATCAGCTTTATTTTCATTTAGAAATGAGAACTCTGCAAACTGAAAAACTTCAAATAGGCACTGTTACTGTTACTGTTAGTTACTGTTACTGTTGTTGTTACTGTTACTGTTGTTGTTAGTTATCAAGAATGAAGATTTGGCTAGAAATCAGGAAAAAAGGGTGGAAAATCATGCTATCACAGCTGAGAAGTGACAAGTCTTATACCTGCCCAACCTACTCCAACTTAAATGAAGAACAGTATTGAAGATGACATTTCAGAATTACATAGGGTGCCTTTTCTGGAAACAAAAAAAATTTTGCTACCAGTGCTAAATTGGGTCACATTTTTTCTAAGATTTTACTAGGCTAGACTAAGATTGACTACATTACTGTGGGCATTTAGAAATGTTTAACAACCCTACTCTCAAAGTGAGCCATCTCTCCCATATTACAGAATACCTATCAATTCTGTCTGCCTACATTATTATCCCCATTATACTGTGGAGGAAAAGCAAAGCTATTTGGTTATAGCAAAGCAAATTTTAAAATATAATTTCCATGAATTATGTCAAGGGTCAGCAAATTAAGGTCCATGGGCCAAATTCAGTCTGCAGCCTCTTTTCTACATGACCCTAGAACTAAGAATGATTTTTACGTTTTTAAAGGATTATTTTATAAAAAGATTATGCAGTGACAGAGATCTTAGGTGGCCCACAAAACTTAGAATATTTACTATTCAGCCTTTTACAGGGCTATTAATAGTATAGTTCCTTTAAAAGTAACTGAAGTGGTTGATTATTAGTAAATTAAATGATTTGGATAAAATGGAATATATTTAAACCTAGAAAATAGAAATGGAATACAGATACTCATTTAATTTACAAAATGCTGTGATATGCTTCTGATGTAGAATTAGTTGATGTGATGTCAAAAACACAGCGATATTTTGAAATCAAGAAGAAAGAAGTTTTTCCATTTGTAAACTTGGCTGGCTCAACAGAAGATAAAAAAATTGACAAAAAATCTTTGCCAGTAAGGTCAATTAATAGTCACAAAATAAAAGTTATATATATATATATATATATATATATATACACACACATATATAAACATCATTATAGTAACAGAGATATAAAAATAAAGTGGTGTTAAATTCTCCCATAAGTAAATAAAGGCTCTGAGGGTCACTGCAGGGAGAGATTGTAAGCATTAGCTGCAGCCAACTTTTGCAACTTTCGTCTGGCTCTGTTGAGCCAGATCATCTAAGTCTTGATATCTGTTCTGGCTGTTAAATTTCTAAGCCTGCCCATTGTCTTTAGCCAAGAGGCCATTTTCCCAAAGCACGCTAGATTTTTGTGGAAAGAAGGGTCACAGAGAAAACCTGATAAAATGAGGATGCTCACTGTTTTTTCCATTCTCCCCACACACATGCCTGGGGACTATATTTATTAGGCTGGACTCTCCAATACTTAATGATGTCCTCTCTGCCTCTGATGGTTTCCACGGCTTTCCTTGCTGATGTACATATGAAGGCATCAACCTCTTCACCTTAATATAACTCTAGTGCTGACTGCAGATTGTGGGTGAAACCTTTGTCTATCAGGAGACTAGGAATAGATCAGGAAACTCAGCACAACTCTGAATTAAGTAACCTTTCAGCTGTGGGAGACTTGAATCACCCCACCAACCTCACACACTCTTCTTAACTGTTTCTTTGTCAGTGTTTTTGTTAAAGGGAAAAGGATAAGGATGCCTTCTCTCTCTCTCTCTCTCTCTCTCTCTCTCTCTCTCTCTCTCTCTCTTTTTCTCTCTCTTTCCATCAGTCTACTATAAGGAAAAACTGAAAATGGACTAAAATCCATTGATTCTGCATGGGACTTGCCCCATTACCTCAACATTCACAAGTCTTCAATGGGTTTCTCAAAAAGTGTATTAACTGTTGTATGTAAACAGCTCCCTTAGAACATTGAAACTAGGAATGTAATCTGTGAAAGGAAAAGAAAGGAGCACTAACAGTCATAACAGGTGTGTTGATTCACAACTGAGGAAAAAAGAAACTATTAAAACTGAGGGTTTAGATTTCAAAAATGAAAATAACAGTCAGCTCTACCTACCACCAGTCCCTCGCATCAGGAAACTTACACAAGCCTCTTGATAGCCTCATCCACCAGAGAGCAGACAGCAGAAGCAAGAAGAACTACAATCCTGCAGGCTGTGGGACAAAAACCACATTCACAGAAAGATAGACAAGATGAAAAGGCAGAGGACTATGTACCAGATGAAGGAACAAGATAAAACCCCAGAAAAACAACTAAATGAAGTGGAGATAGGCAACCTTCCAGAAAAAGAATTCAGAATTCTGAATGATCCAGGACCTCGGAAAAAGAATGGAGGCAAAGATCGAAAAGATGCAAGAAATGTTTAACAAAGACCTAGAAGAATTAAAGAACAAACAAACAGAGATGAATACAATAACTGAATGAAATACAGTTAATACAATAACTGAAATGGAAACTACACTAGAAGGAATCAATAGCAGAATAACTGAGGCAGAAGAACGGATAAGTGACCTGGAAGACAGAATGGTGGAATTAACTGCTGTGGAACAGAATAAAGAAAAAAGAATGAAAAGAAATGAAGACAGCCTGAGAGACCTCTGGGACAATATTAAATGCAACAACATTTGCATTATAGGGGTCCCAGAAGGAGAAGAGAGAGAGAAAGGATGTGAGAAAATATTTGAAGGGATTATAGTCGAAAACTTCCCTAACATGGGAAAGGAAATAGTTACCCAAGTCCAAGAATCACAGTGGGTCCCATACAGGATAAACCCAAGGAGAAACACACCGAGACACATAGTAATCAAATTGGCAAAAATTAAAGACAAAGAAAAATTATTGAAAGCAGCAAGGAAGAAACAACAAATAACATACAAGGGAACACCCATAAGGTTGAAAGATGATTTCTCAGCAGAAACTCTACAAGTCAGAAGGGAGTGGCATGATATACTTAAAGTGATGAAAGCGAAGAACCTACAACCAAGATTAATCTACCTGGCAAGGATCTCATTCAGATTCGATGGAAAAATCAAAAGCTTTACAGACAAGCAAAAGCTAAGAGAATTCAGCACCACCAAACCAGCTCTACAACAAATGCTAAAGGAACTTCTCTAAGTGAAGAGAAGAAAAGAGAAGAAAAGGACCTACAAAAACAAACCCAAAACAATTAAGAAAATGGTCATAGGAACATAAATATTGATAATTACCTTAAATGTGAATGGATTAAATACTCGAACCAAAAGACACAGGCTTGCTGAATGGATACAAAAACAAGACCCATGTATATGCTGTCTACAAGAGACCCACTTCAGACCTAGGGACACATACACACTGAAAGTGAGGGAATGGAAAAAGATATTCCATGCAAATGGAAATCAAAAGAAAGCTGGAGTAGCAATACTCATATCAGATAAAATAAACTCTAAAAGAAAGAATGTTACAAGAGAGAAGGAAGGACACTACATAATGATCAAGGAATCAATCCAAGAAGAAGATATAACAATTATAATTATATATGTACCCAACATAGGAGCACCTCAATCCATAAGGCAACTGCTAACAGCTATAAAAGAGGAAATCGACAGTAACACAGTAATAGTGGGGGACTTTAACACCTCACTTACACCAATGGACAGATCATCCAAAATGAAAATAAATAAGGAAACAGAAGCTTTAAATGACACAATAGACCAGATAGATTTAATTGATATTTATAGGACATTACATCCAAAAACAGCAGATTACACTTTCTTCTCAAGTGTGCATGGAACATTCTCCAGGATTGATCACATCTTGGGTCACAAATCAAGCTTCAGTAAATTTAAGAAAACTGAAATCATATCAAGCATCTTTTCTGACCACAACGCTATGAGATTAGAAGTGAATTACAGGGGGAAAAACGTAAAAAAAACAAATACATGGAGGCTAAACAATACTAAATAACCAAGAGATCACTGAAGAAATCAAATCAAAAAATACCTAGAGACAAATAACAATGAAAACATGACGATCCAAAACCTATGGGATGCAGCAAAAGCAGTTCTAAGATGGAAGTTTATAGCTATACAAGCCTACCTCAAGAAACAAGAAAAATCTCAAATAAACAATCTAACCTTACACCTAAGGGAACTAGAGAAAGAAGAACAAACCCAAAGTTAGCAGAAGGAAAGAAATCATAAAAATCAGAGCAGAAATAAATGAAATAGAACAAGGAAAACGATACCAAAGATCAATAAAACTAAAAGCTGGTTCATTGAGAAGATAAACAAAATTGACAAACCATTAGCCAGACTCATCAAGAAAAAGAGGGAGAGGACTCAAATCAATAAAATTAGAAATGAAAAAGGAGAAGTTACAACAGACACCGCAAAAATACAAAGCATCCTAAGACACTACTACAAGCAACTCTATGCCAATAAAATGGACAACCTGGAAGAAATGGACAAATTCTTAGAAAGGTATAACCTTCCAAGACTGAACCAGGAAGAAAGAGAAAATATGAACAGAACAATCACAAGTAATGAAATTGAACCTGTGATTAAAAATCTTCCAACAAACAAAACTCCAGGACCAGATGGCTTCACAGGTGAATTCTATCAAACATTTAGATAAGAGCTAACACTCATCCTTCTCAAACTCTTCCAAAAAATTGCAGAGGAAGGAACACTCCCAAACTCATTCTATGAGGCCACCATCACCCTGATACCAAAACCAGACAAAGATACTACAAAAAAAGAAAATTGCAGACCAATATCACTGATGAATATAGATGCAAAAATCCTCAACAAAATACTAGCAAACAGAATCCAACAACACATTAAAATGATCATACACCATGATCAAGTGGGATTTATCCCAGGGATGCAAGGATTCTTCAATATACGCAAATCAATCAATGTGATACACCATATTAACAAATTGAAGAATAAAAACCATGTGATCATCTCAATACATGCAGAAAAAGCTTTTGACAAAATTCAACACCCATTTATGATAAAAACTCTCTAGAAAGTGGGCACAGAGGGAACCTACCTCAACATAATAAAGGCCATATATGACAAACGCACAGCACACATCATTCTAACTGGTGAAAAACTGAAAGCATTTTCTCTAAGATCAGGAAGAAGACAAGGATGTCCACTCTCACCACTATTATTCAACATAGTTTTGGAAGTCCTATCCTCGGCAATCAGAGAAGAAAAAGAAATAAAAGGAATACAAATTGGAAAAGAAGAAGTAAAACTGTCACTGTTTGCAGATGACATGATACTATACATAAAGAATACTAAAGATGCCACCAGAAAACGACTAGAGCTAATCAATGAATTTGGTAAAGTTGCAGGATACAAAATTAATGCACAGTAATCTCTTGCATTCCTATACATTAATGATGGAAAATCTGTAAGAAAAATTATGAAAACACTCCCATTTACCATTGCAACAAAAAGAATAAAATACCTAGTAATAAACCTACCTAGGGAGACAAAAGACCTGTATGCAGAAAACTATAAGACACTGATGAAAGAAGTTAAAGATGATACCAACAGATGGAGAGATACACCACGTTCTTGGATTGGAAGTATCAATATTGTGAAAATGATTATACTACCCAAAGCAATCTACAGATTCAATACAATCCCTATCAAATTACCAATGGCATTTTTTACAGAACTAGAACAAAAAATCTTAAAATTTGTATGGAGACACAAAAGTCCCCAAATAGCCAAAGCAGTCTTGAGGGAAAAAAATGGAGCTGGAGGAATCAGACTCCCTGACTTCAGACTATACTACAAAGCTCCAGTAATCAAGACACTATGGTACTGGCACAAAAACAGAAACATCGATCAATGGAACAGATAGAAAGCCCAGAGATAAACCTATGCACCTATGGTCAACTAATCTATGACAAAGGAGGCAAGGATACACAATGGATAAAAGACAGCGTCTTCCATAAGTGGTGCTGGGAAAACTGGACAGGTACATGTAAAAGAATGAAATTAGAACACTCCCTAACACCATACACAAAAATAAGCTCAAAATGGATTAAACACCTAAATGTAAGACCGGACACTATAAAGCTCTTGGAGGAAACCATAGGAAGAACACTCTTTGACATAAATCACAGCAAGATCTTTTTTGATCCACCTCCTAAAGTAATGGAAAGAGAAACAAAAACAAATGGGACCTAATGAAACTTCAGAGCTTTTGCACAGCAAAGGAAACCATAAACAAGATGAAAAGACAACCCTCAGAATGGGAGAAAATATTTGCAAACGAATCAATGGGCAAAGGATTAATCTCCAAAATATATAAACAGTTCATGCAGCTCGATATTAAAAAAACAAACAACCCAATCCAAAAATAGGCAGAAGACTTAAACAGACATTTCTCCAGAGAAGACATACAGATGGCCAAGAAGCACATGAAAAGCTGCTCAACATCACTAATTATTACAGAAATGCAAATCAAAACTGCAATGAGGTATCGCCTCACACCAGTAACAATGGGCATCATCAGAAAGTCTACAAACAATAAATGCTGGAGAGGGTGTGGAGAAAAGGGAACCCTCTTGCACTGTTGGTGGCAATGTAAATTGATACAGCCACTATGGAGAACAGTATGGAGGTTCCTTACAAATCTAAAAATAGAATTACCACATGATCCAGCAATCCCACTACTGGGCATATACCCAGAGAAAACCATAATTCAGAAAGACACATGCACCCCAATGTTCATTGCAGCACTCTTTACAATAGCCAGGTCATGGAAGCAACCTTAATGCCCATTGACTGACGAATGGATAAAGAAGATGTGGTACATATATATATACAATGGAATATTACTCAGCCATTTAAAGGCACGAAATTGGGTCATTTGTTGAGCCATGGATGGATCTAGAGACTGTCATACAGAGTGAAGTAAGTCAGAAAGAGAAAAACAAATATCGTATATTAATGCATGTATGTGGAACCTAGAAAAATGGTACAGGTGAACCGGTTTTCAGGGCAGAAATTGAGACACAGATGTAGAGAACAAATGTATGGACACCAAGGGGGGAAAGCGGCGGGGGGGGGTGGGGGTGGGGGGTGATGAATTGGGCGATTGGGCTTGACATGTGTACACTGATATGTATTAAACTGATGACTAATAAGAAAAGAAAAAAGAATGATGTCTTCTATATCCAAAACTGTGTTCTTTTTTTGCACCATACTTAGAGATATAACATGAGCCTCCCCACTCCTTCCCATTTTACAAATCGGAAATGCAGAATGCGAGAGGAAGTGATTTTTTAGGGTCACACCCAGGTCACAAGGCATGGAGCCAGGACTCCAATCCAGGTCCACATAATCCCAGGTCCTGTCTCTCCACTGCCACTCTGCTACCTGACACTTCATACTTGAGCCTTAAAATTGGGAGGACTTGACTCTCATATTTACCAGAGAGAAATTCTGATGCTCATCTTCTGTGCCGCATGCGTGCCTTCCCCATTCAGGCAGCAGCAGGAGAGGTGCGGCATCCGCTCAGAAGAGAGGTCTCTCCCCTGTAGGGGCTCACTGAGGGCGGCCCCAGCCCATAAAAAAAAAAAAAAAAAGAAAAATTCTTCACCACTTCTGTAATATGAAAAAATGTTCCAACCACAGTTTAAATTTTAACGATAGAAAAATATTCTATAGACTTTATATAACAGTCAAATACCTACAGTTACCCATTTTTGACACAGGGGCATGACAAAACTATGTGACCTAAGTCAGTTGATGACATACTGAGATTTAGTTGTTCAGCCACTTCTGAAAGCTAACCTGCACGTTAATTGCAGCCACTATGAAGACTGGCCATTTCTTTTCATGCCATATGTGGTTTTTATTTTGCTTTTTATGTCTTCCACAGTATATATGTAGCTGTTTAATTCTGGAGAAAAGTCATTTTTGTAAAGGTGGAATTCTGAAATAGAAACAGAAGTGACTAGAGATTATTTTTTAAAATAAATAATTATTGAGCTCTTGTTATATGCTTGTAATATGCTGGACACAGATATATGGTCTGCAGAGACACATGTGAAAGAGAATCCTTGCCCTGGGGAAATTACATTCTGGTGTGAGATACAGACCATAAATAATAATAAAAGAAATGCATAATTTCAGATAATGTGATGTGGATAATAAATTGGATGATGTACAAAGAAAATAACCTTGTTGAGGAAGGTGGGTTGGTTGTTCAAGAAGATCTTCCTGAGAAGGTGTAAGTCTAACTGAGCTTTGAAGGTGGAGATGGAGCCAGCTATTGAAGAACTGAGGAAATGCATTCAAAGGAGAGGGACCAGTAAATGCCCCTTGGTGGAAACTGAGGTTGGACATGTTCCAGGAACAGAAAGTTGATTGTGGCTAAAATAGTGAGTGGAGATGAGAGTGGTTAAGATGAGGTCAGATAGTAGGCAAGGGCCAGATCGTGGTCCTTATGGGCTGGGATCAGGAATTTGAATTTGATTCTTGGTTTATTGGGAAGCCATTGGAGGACTTTAAAGACATGCTCTGAAGTACATATTTTAAAAATTATTCTGGCAAATGTGCAAGGAAAGTAGGCTAAAGGAAGGAAGAGTAGAAGTGGGGCTACATAGTCATCCAGGCTACAGAGGTAGTCCCTAGAGTAATGGTGGTTGAAATGGAGATTGATGGATGGATTTAGTACATATTTTGGAAATATAACCTGAAGACTTGCTGCTGATAGACTGGACAGAGACCTTTGTGCTGGTAATTTGGGTGATAGGAAAAGAATAGACTCTTAGTGTTTGCCTTGAGCATTGGGAAGACTAGAGAACATAGCCTTTTACTTGTCTTCCTTTGCTATTTTCCTGGACCTAAGTCCCCTTCCTTGTCAATCTTCCAGTCCACTTCAGATTAGGCATTGATTCATTAAGATTCCAATAACTCTAGTCTCTTCCCTATGTTGGAGCTAAAATGTGAATCTCAAAGGCTTTTTCTGTTTTTGTCTCCCATTGCAGCTTTAAAAATATTTGCACTCACTCTTTCCTCTTCCCAGCTGTTGCATTTGCCAGAACTTCAGGAGGTGCAGCTCTCCACCCACTCAAATGCAGTAGGATAAATGCCTAGTACAAGACATCTTCTTTCCTGGCATGCTGTGGTTGGGAACTTCCAAAGTTGCTTTCATTTTAGTGGGACAAAACTATCTTCAAGTGTATTTCTACATAAAAGATTCTAAAAGTCCATTTTCTCCAGTTACATTGGTGTTTCATAATTGAATGTCTCCTTTCCCTCCTCTACTCTCAAGTTCCATCCAAAGCTACATATTTAGATTTTATCACTTAACTAATGTCTTCTGCATTGAATAAGTTAATCTAGCTTTCCACATCACATGCGTGGTTTTCTTCTTTATTTTGCATTTTTTCCCTTCATTCGTTCCTCAATGTATCAGTTCTTACTTACACGTAGAAATACTTTAATAACATACTGCATGTTTAATGGATTATGTGTGCCCATGGATATACCACAGTAAATACTAGAGGTAATAACAGTAATGGCACTTTTTTTTTTTTTTTTTTAATTTTATTTTATTGATTGATTGGCTGCGTTGGGTCCTCGTTGCTGTGCACGGGCTTTCTCCAGTTGTGGCAAGCTGGGGCTACTCTTCATTGGGGTGCGTGGGCTTCCCATTGCGGTGGCTTCTCTTGTTGCCGGAGCACGGGCTCTAGAGCACAGGCTCAGTAGTTGCGGTGCACGGGCTCAGTTGCTCCGCGGCATGTGGGATCCTCCCAGACCAGGGCTAGAACCCATGTCCCCTGCGTTGGCAGGCAGATTCTCAACCACTGCGCCACCAGGGAAGCCCAGTAATGGCACTTTATAAATCATCTTTATAGTTATCTTTTGTATCAAAAGCCACCCACATATGAAATCTGAAAATAGTTTCCTCTTATGTTAAATCCATGGTTTTAAAACTTATTTTATCACTGGAATCGTTCCTCACACAGAATCCTATGTGGGACCCCAGCTCCCGGTACGTAAAATAAGTAAGAGGAGAGCTGCTCTGCTGGAAAATGAAGATGAGCCATGCTTTTGGTCCCCTCTACGTACCCTGTGATTATGCTTGAGACATATATCCATAGGAAATTTCATGCTTGACAAAATGCAATTTGAAACCTCAGTGCTAAAAACATTATTCTAAATCTGCTTCTCTAAAATGTCAGATTTGGAACTTTCCTACTTGTTCTACTTGTAGTGACTGAAATTCACTAATCCTGATGATGCATGTCACAAGCGTGTGCGTGCACACACGCTCACCTCTCTGAATCCTAAGATCATGCTACTAAGAAGAAGATTCTATTCTCTTGATAAACATCGAAAAGACCACCTTCTTCAGAAGTGGAGTTTTGTTCTATAAATAATGAGGCCAGCTTTTTGGACCCTCCCCACCGCTCTCCTGATTCATGTAGTTTATGGCCTCCAGTGGGGGTTGTTTAGCCCAGAAGGTTCGAGGGCACGATGGCTACGTTGCTACTCTCCACCTAGAAGTCTTGTTTCAGTTATTTCTACATCAGCCTTGTGATGTAAACAGGGATGAAATCTTTAGTACAGGTTCAAATGTGAAGAACTCAGACCACATTTACAGAGGCAAATTAACTCTTCATATTATCTACTCATGAAAATGTGGTTGGGGTGAGAGAGGGTTTCAGAAAAATCGCAAGGCCCACCCCGTGGGTCCTGGTTAGGCAAGTTTTAGTTCCTGACTATAGCAGTGCAGGTTTGGGATTATACTTGCCATTGATCCCGTGAAAGGAGAGGCAAGAGGATAAACAGGTTAACCGACGATGCATCATCATTCTTGGATAAATGAATCTAGAATGTTTCAAATAAATAATGAATTAAGAAAGCCAACTTTGACTTCAACAAGAGGTTCATAATTTTATTACGTATATCTCAATCTGACATTTGCTTTTGGTGGGGGGGATGTATGGAAAAGACCATAGTAATAGTAACACACTACTACTAATAACATTAATTATTCAGTCAGTGAATAGTAACAAATTCATAAATATTTAGATCTGTTTCACACTAAATATGACAAGGAAGCTACCAGGATCTATAACAAACAGAGATTTCTTACTGGGTAAAGATACCATAAAAATATATTGTCTTTGATTTCAGGAAAATGACTAAATTTAGATTTGTGCTGTTTCTTAATTTTTTCCTAACTTTTCCTCCAGGTGTCATAATTTGGGTAATATTCAGAAGTGAGAATGTGAGGAATTGAGTCGTCATTACCGATGCTTCTTTTCATGTGTTACGTATGTGACAGTGCTTCCCTTGTCTATATTCCATGGTCTTTTAATAGCTCGTTCAGAGCAGTAGCAGTGGGAGGGAGAAGGGATGGTTTGCCAGTAGCACCTTTGTTGCTATTCAGTAGTAGGACTGGTTTCCTTGTCTTGGCAGCAATTACAGATGTAAAGCTGCTTCCTGGAAAATGTTCTTTTTGGTAGATTTAGCAGAACTTCTGTGTATCTCTGCTGTACTAGCCTATATAGTTATGTGTACTGACTCATCGTGTGTTCTTAGGGTATGAAAAAACAAAGACATAGCTAAATGAATTTGGCATCTTATGGGTAACAAAGGCAAGGCAAATGAAAGGTAACATATATTGTTGTAAGAAGCAAATGTTTGAACACTCCAAAGTTATTGCCAATCACTACAGTGCAAAAAGGGATATACTTTTTTATTTGCTATTTATCAGCAAAGACATGATAATGTCTTCTCTGAACAAAGCTGGAAAAAGAAACTATATAAACCAAAATAGAGTCACAAGAACACACGGAGTGTATGGATGACACAGCATATATGTGTTTAACTAAAAATAAAAGTGTATCGTTGCTGCTTCTGCTATCTTACATTAAAAAAAAATATCTAAATGCTATAAAGACAAAGGCTCCACAATAAAATTGATTCTGTATTTGTTCTTTCACCACAAACTTGTGATAGATGGGAGAAGTTATTATGAGTGCATGTCATACAGAATGCAGGAGGTAAACACTTATTTTAAAGAAAAACTTATTACACTGTATTCTAAAAGTTTTGTTTGGGTCTAACATCTCAACGACAGTTTCCCAGAAAAATATCTGGACCTTAAAATATTTTCCAACTGGAAACCAAATGTAGTCCAAGTGTTTGATGAAGCTTATGCAAGTGTCCCTAATGGGACTGGCAGATCACTCATAAATATGAAGTAAATAGCATAGTAAACAAGCATAAAATTAAATGCATAATTTACAGGCAAAAAAATTTCAGCCACACCATGACAGGATTCATGTACATGGATTCATTTAACACCAACCAAAAGCTTTGCTTACAAGTAACATTTAAGCAGTAGAATTTGAGATGAAAGGACATGAAGCTATTCTTTCCATGGGAAAGAAAAAAAGTGTATGTATAATGTATTAATCTGCAGGTTTTAAATTGGACTAAATTTTGCTCATCATAATGATGAGAATATGTGCAAATACAAATACATTTGTATCAACTTCATTTATAAAGTCATCTAGGTATAATATAGATGGCGATAAATGAAGTTGATACAACTGTTTATTATTTTCATTTTTAAATTTTAATAGGATTTTATGACATGGTGAAAATTATTTGTATTAAGAAATCCATATACATCATTCTATTTGTAATTTCAAATTAACTTACAACTCATATTGATTTCAAAACCCAACTTTCTATTTTTAGGAGGAAAATGAAAACAGAGAAGATACCATTATCAATACATTAGCTATTCACTTCATCAGTTATTTAGGCATTTCAAACCATCTCAAATTTAGTGGCTTAAAGGAAAAATCATTTGTTTGCTCATAATTCTGCAATTTGAAATCAGCTTAGCTGGGCAGTTTTTTGGCTGGACTTACCTGGCATTACTCACAAGGCATTACTCACGATCAGATCAGTTGACTGGGGGTGGGATGTCTAGCATGGCTTTAGGTCTGAGGCCTGTGGTGAGATGGTAGAATGGCGTGGGGGGCTGGCTCTTTCTTTCCATGTGGCTCCTCTTCCAAGCTTCTTCAGAGCCTGGTGCTCTCAGAGTTCCAGAAGGACAAAGGAGAAGCTATGAGCCCTTTTGAGGTCTCATCTCAAAATTTGCACAGTGTCAACAACTGCACATTCTATTTATCAAAGCAAGTTGATTCAAGGGGGTGAGGTAGGAAAGGGACTCTACCCTTTGGTGAGCGGAGCATCACCTTGTAATAAGGACAGGAGGAATTTAGGGTCATATTTTGCAATCTATCACAATCATCAAATTTAAAAAAGGAATAATACTTTGGTATTATTAATAGTAACCCAAACATGAATACATAGGAAGAAAATCCTGTGAGTTTAAATTTTTATTTAAATAAAAGACTTTTATTGTGTAAAAATCTATTTTACATCTGAGAAACTGTTTTAAATATTCTGAGATTCTGGAAAAATCTTTCTATGGCTTTATGAAGTCACACACTTGTTGCATTTCTCTATAATACATACAATTCCTTCCTTTAAAAAAAAAAGTATACATAAGACTTGCCAACATGATCAATTTCAACACATTTCTAACCTGCTTAATACTAATCTAAGTGTTCCTGAAAATTCTTGCTCTAAGTTTGGATCAACAAGATATGTCACAGCAACCTGTGCAATATTTAATCTTTTACCCAGTTCTTTTTTTTTTTTTTTTTTTTTTTGCGGTATGCGGGCCTCTCACTGTTGTGGCTTCTCCCGTTGCGAAGCACAGGCTCCGGACGCGCAGGCTCAGCGGCCATGGCTCACGGGCCCAGCCGCTCCGCGGCACGTGGGATCTTCCCGGACTGGGGCACGAACCCGTGTCCCCTGCATCGGCAGGCGGACTCTCAACCACTGTACCACCAGGGAAGCCCACCCAGTTCTTTTTTATGTAGTCATTTATCCAGTTGTGCCCATTTACACTAAAGACTATTATTCAGTCGTATATTAGAGGGCATTTTAGAAATTATTAATCATTATCAAAAACTGAATTCAAATTTCATTTTCTCCCCCAATCTGAATTATTAGAATAAAAATCTAAACATGATTAAATGTATCCAAGTTTGGAAAAAGTGGGTTTTTAGATATACTACACTTTTAAATGTTTTATATGCTACATTTTCTTATATTTTATTAAACAGACAATTTCTCAACTATTGTTTTATGAAAAGAAATTTGCTACTCATGGGTCAGGAGTGAGACTGTGAGAGATATAGTTAAGAATAAACAGATCCTATATGGAATCTAAAAAAAAAAACAAACAACAACAACAAAAAAAACAGTTCTGATGAACCTAGAGGCAGGACAGGAATAAAGATGCAGACATAGAGAATGGACTTGAGGACACAGGGAGGGGAAGAGTAAGCTGGGATGAAGTGAGAGAGTGGCATTGACATATACGCACTACCAAATGTAAAACAGATAGCTAGTGGGAAGCAGCCGCATAGCACAGGGAGATCAGCTCATGCTTTGTGACCACCTAGAGGGGTGGAATAGGGAGGGTGGGAGGGAGACGCAAGAGGGAGGAGATATAGGGATATATGTGTACGTATAGCTGATTCACTTTGTTATACAGCAGAAACTAACACACCATTGTAAAGCAATTATACTCCAATAAAGATGTTAAATTAAAAAAAAAAAAAGAATGAACAGATCCTGACCGAAAGAGTTTACAGTCTACCAATGGTAAGGTATAAGCACAAAAACAATGCAAACATGTTCAGAAAATAGAAATCAAGAAACACACAGGCTTCAAAGTTATCACATTTATGTTTCCAAATTGGTCACTTTTAAATCTGCTGGTTGAGAGGAGTAAATTGAGAAGGGAAAGAACAAGGAAAAAGCCCACTCCCAACACCTAAAAGTCACCGTCTGGAGCACTACAGCACAGGCCAGCCTAGTCTTTGCTGGTGCCCAGAAGTGTGGTGGTTGATAAGTGTTCTCTCAGAATCTCACGTCTTTTTTTTTCACAAACACTTTCATTGACATCCGTATTCTCAGTAAATTCTACAACACCCAGTGAGACAGTTAGAACCCTTGTTTAACAGATTAAGCAGCTGGAGATGAATTAGGGAAAGTAACTTGCCCAGAGCTAAACAAAAAATTAAAATGGGGTTTCCCTGGTGGCGCAGTGGTTGAGAGTCTGCCTGCCGATGCAGGGGACACAGGTTCATGCCCCGGTCTGGGAAGATCCCACATGCCGCGGAGCGGCTGGGCCCGTGAGCCATGGCTGCTGAGCTCCGCAACAGTAGAAGCCACAACAGTGAGAGGCCCGCGTACCGCAAAAAAAAAAAATTAAAATGACATAAATTAGGGCAAAACCTAGGCCCTGTGCTCATCCCATTGCTTTTTTCTTTCTATATGTAGCAAATTGGAAGCAGTATTGGTGGGTAAAAGCTTAATTTTTCAATAGCATGTGTTAGTTCACAAACACTGCAAAATGTAGTGGCTCTGAGGTATCATACTATGTGACCATAAGATCTAGATTCCTCAGCTATCATAGTTTCCTCATGAGGTAATGTATGTAAAAACCAAAGGATGGGTTCTAACATGTGGTAGTTTCTAAATACCTCCATTCTTACCATAGCTCTAGGATTTAGGTCACAAGACCAACTCTCACGGTTTTATAACAAGCCCTTTTTGGTTATTTCAAGAGCTAAACCACTTTGGGTGGTATATGAGGTACAAATTCTTGGCTCTCAAGTGTATTAGATCTTCGTTCATTTCTCAAACTAGGGTCTAAGTCTCTTGGAAGTTTAAGGACATATTCTTGAGGATAAGCAGATACTCTGCAAGAATTATTTTGACCTTATTGAACGTGCTAATATAAAAACAATGGAAATTGACTTAATACATGTATGATGTTTTCATCCCATGAAAACCAAAAAATTTCACATTGTGCTTTGTGAAGGAAGGTTTTACAGAATGTAAAGTAAATCATCACACAGCATAGTAGAGGCCTATAGACATGTTTCCACAATTCTAAATGCAGTAAGTTCTGAAAGCCAAAAAAAAAAAAAAAAGTAAATAAGTGCTTTTGACTCATTTGTTAGCAAACTTGACCTGTATGGACATGAGGTCACTTATAATTTTTATTTATATCTTTTACTGTGAATATGTATGAATTCATATATTATTATGCAGAGATAGTAATATGCTTGATTATTGGGTACTGTCTTTCTAAAATCTGAAATACTTTGAATTCTAAAATAGATCTTGACCCAGTGGTTTCAAAGGACAGGTTGTGCACCTGTATGTGTGTGATACCGCAAAGGAATCTGCATCAAGTGGACAGTGTGCTAGTCTTTATTTTTAATGACAGCTTTATTGAGACATTAGTGCCCTATTTTCATCGCTGGTGTTTTTCAGCAAGGCAACACCAACCATCATAATTAATTACTGATACTGATTTTGATTGTGTGGGTTTTTTGTTTTGTTTTGTTTATATTAAACTTATAAATGCATTTTGGTTGCAAGTATGTTAAGAATTGTGGACATTTGAAATTAATCCTGAATTTTATGTCTTTAGATGTTTTCTATATTATTATAATAAAAGTATTTTAGGTCAGCACTGAAAGGTTCACCAGATATTTTTCTTTGCTTGTTTAAACACAGGCATATTAATCATAGTTGAGAAACTTTCACATCATACTTAGCAACTAGAACAAGGATGACAAGGTAGTAGTTTGGAGTGATTTTCAACCTTTTAAAGCTTTGTGTACTGACAAAATTACTCTAGGGAAAATGTAGCTATAGCCTAAAATATGACTGTGATATTTTTCTATGTATCAGGGAAAACACTTTTTACTACTTGTAACATGATCATGAAAATATATCTATACTTTACATAGAGTCTCTTTATTATAGGAAAATCCCAGTCCCTTTGCTGTAGGAAATCTGTATCTTCTCTTTGCAACAAACAAATATCCGGCCTATCTTTGCTACTAACCATCTGGTCACCTACCTGAAGCACCTTTAGATTCTGGGAAATGAAAATTTCTCTAAATATATAGTAACTAACTACAAACAATTTATAGCTATTAGTCAATCAGTCTTGTTTCAATGGTTGGGATGCTTTAAAACTTCAAAAATACAAACAGGGATGCAATTTTAAAATTTAGCATTTACTGCAGAAGTTGTCTCCATTGTCTATGCCAAAAATAGATAATAAATATCTCATTCTTACTAAGCAACTAAAATGTAACATTTAAAACGCTACTCAGTGTGGCAAGATTTATAAGCAAGCAATTATAGCAAACGCACATTGAGTTGTTGCTGGTTTTACTTTCTAGCTACAGGTGTCACCTAATATCCAAGGCAATGATCCTAGAGCAATCTCTTTGGTCCCTTTGATCTGAGGAAGAAAATGAGGTTTTGAGAGGCTTCATAGATTGTGTGTGGTCATGCAGCTAATTAGTGTCAGAGTCAAGTCCCCTGAATTTGAGTCCAAATAGTTGAAGTTTTGTTATCATTTGAAATGCCATGCTTTAAATCTAAGAAGGAAGTGACCTTATCTGTCCCAAAGCTTGAAGATAAATTGTCCCCAAGTGACAAAGCAGTAGTTGAGTCCAGGAACAAAGAGCGTGACTCAGCCAGACCCCCTTCAGCAGGGCTGGCTTCGAAGCTGAGTCACTGAAAATTAGATTGCAGAGTAAAGGCACTGTGCGTTCCTGGCCTTAACCCACATGTGAAAGGACAGAAAGCCCCAACCAAATCATGAAATAGAGGAGTTTCTCTAAGGAGGCTTCCCACCAGTCCTAATATTTTATCCCTGCTCATCCTTACTAAACGGTGAGATGGTAATGTATCACATCATACAAGAGAGTTCAGCGTAATGCTTCTCAGGTTTATTATTTTAAATTTTAATAAGGGATTCCAGAAGACCTTCTTCAGTCCTAAAAGAAGAATGGCAGGTTGTTTAGGGCAGCACATCTCAGCCTAACATCCACCAAACCAACCACTTAGGCAGCTAACTACGTGCAAGACCAGATGGGGTCTTACGTCCTATCCCAGCAGAGATCATCTTGACCTTTTAGAATCACCTTTCTCATAAATCTCAAATTGTGAATGACAGTATTGTGCAGCCATGCTTATCCAGCCCTGTCTAAACGGCCCTTCAGTTTATCCAGCCCATTTTGCTTTGCAAACTGGCTTGTACATGGAGATCTCCCCAGTCCTTTCATCAGATGCTGTGTGCTTATCATCTTCAAATGAGAAGCCTGAGGGGAACGAATAAGATTCCAACACAGCAGTTTATTCTTTAACAATGAGTATCTCATCTCATCACTGCTTTTTATTTCTCAGGTCAGATGGGTCCCTTTGCAGTAAAAATGGTTTGAGCATCTTTCTGGATTATTGGAGTTTTCTTACTTATAAATTAAACCAAATTCCAATCAATTGAGATATATGACATTACATTGTGGTTTTGCTCTTGGCATTTGATATTATATTTTTTCCCAATAATTGTAAATATTATTCAACAAAATAAATATTATCAATCAGTCTAGTGATCTAATAAGATACCATTGTGTAGAAAAAAGTTTGTGTCTTGAGAAAAAAATCTGAACTTAAATATACTTTTTAAAAAAACGTAAAAGAATTGTAATAAAACAAATGGTAATTTGCCATGTCCAGAAAGGACACAAGCAAAGTCTATGACCTACAATGCCGCTTCCTATAACAAAGTAGAGAATAAACTCTCACCTCCAAAAGAATGTGAACCAAATACCTTGTTAAAGGATATAATAAAACAATGATTATGTTTTTGCTAAGCTGTTATAGAAGATTGTTGTATTGTTTAGTCATTCATATATTCCATGCAGTTCTGAAGTTAGCTATCCATTGTTGTTTGATATATCGAAGTCTCTTCTGTCACTTAAGAATACAAAAGTGCAATTAGCAAAGTAAGTTGTGCAGTATGCCATACTTGGATTGGAATTTAAAAAACAAAACAGGTTTTAAAGTTTGAGTTTATTTTGCCTATTGACTTGAATGTGTCATAAATAAGGACACAATTTTATTATTTGAAATCAAAATGGAAGTTCTTCTGCTTGTAAAAATTCAGGGATTTACCCAATTTCACTTACATGAAGTTTCCCATCATTACCCATCATAATCACTTCACATTCTTCAAAACTTGGGAAAATCATGTTGCTGTATATGCTTTTTCTCCCTGAGCTTTAAATTATAGTAAAACAGTATCAATGAACACTCCAGGACTCTCAATGTGCACAGCCAGTATAGAAAATTACACCCTTTAAAAAAAGCTCTGTTAGTCTCGCTCTCTCCTTTCTCTGTAAGAATATCAGGCAGGCCTCTTGGCATCCTGGGATCATGTCTATATAGGAATCTTAAAGGCTTCTCCTACATCCTCCTCAATGCCCATAGGCTACTTTGCTTGAGGCTGTGCTCTCTGCTTTCTACCCCAAACCAAGCCCTCTTATTCTCCCTGGTGCTATTCTGCTAAAAGAGGTTCTCCGATGTCATTGCTGTTGGTGGAATGGTTGGATCGCTTCTCGCAGGTCCTCTTTTTCACACCCAAGTCATTCATTGGTCTTCCAAGATATCATATTCACAGAGGGAACCTCCTTTCTATAGAAATACATGAAAGCTCTTAGAATTAAAGATTGTTGGGTTGAGTTGCATCAAATAAAAATGAAGTGAATTAAATTGACTTGAATGCAATGGAATGGATCGGACTATGATGGGAGAGACTGGAATGGGATACCTTGGTGCTAGACCCCCTCCTCTTTGAAGCCTCCCCTGTTTGTACTCTTGTAGGGATCCCAAGGTTCACTTTTGGGGCTGATAGCTCCTTATTTACACCCATTTTAATTTTAAAAAATCACTATTATGAAATATTATATCTTCCTGAAGGAGGGCAACTAGGTCTTATTCATTCCTTGTAGGCATTTGGCAACTTTTTGTTTGTTTGTTTGAAAACCCAACTTATACCATTTCTAAGTGATGGGTGTGGACAGCGAACCATAAATAATATAAACATGTTAGCCCTGCCAGAGAACAAGAGTTCATTTACAACTTAGAAAGACCTTCCTGGCTTTGAGCTATAGTGCCTATAGCACAAGCCAGGAAGGTCACAGTGTTGCATTATCTGAACACTTTGAAGAAAATAGCCTAGAGTTCATGTGTCCTGACCTGTAGTCAAGTCCACTTTGAATGAAGGAGAACTACTACATGAAGTGGCAGCAGCTGCTCATGAGGGTGTTATCTTTTTGTTTTCATCCACAGAAAGCAAATTTTACTTTTCCATAAAGACTCATTTAAAAATCATTACCAGGATATTTCACAAATAAGAAATCATTGTCTCTTTGTACATCTTTTCCTTTTCACAGTTACAGTTGCTAACCTTTCTGGAAAAAAAGTGTTTCCTATCTATGATTAAATATTCTATCCACTATGTATCTACTGTGGGTAGGGCTCCTCATTAAATGACCACCTCTATGGTCATTATATAGACTTTCAGGAAGTCTGTGCATGTTTCAGATGTGCACATCATGTGAGGGGTGAGCTAATAAGCAGGGGCAGTTTATCTGTCAACATCCCTGAACTTACCCTTCAACTGTTTCACTCCACCAAGGATGAGAAACCTTACAGGTTTCTCTGCCGCAATTGATAAGTCAGACACGAGAGAGATTAAAGGGTCTCCAAGTTGCTCACTGAAACTGGGGAAAACCAAATTTTCACACTGACATAGCAGAGGAACAGGGTGAACATTCCCTCCTTGGAAATGTGATTGCACTTGTTCTTTCCAAAAACTTCCGTCAGCCAAGAAATACTGCATCTCCCTCTACAGGAAGTAAGTTGAATAAACCCACACTTAGGCTCGTATTCTCCTTCTATTGCCCAGGAAGGGGTAAAGAGTGGCTCAGGCCCACAAAGGAGCCATGTGACCAGTTGTATGTGATCCTGGTTCTTGGGGACTGATAAGCTTCATAGTCAGAAGCAGTGAAATCTCCCTTCAGCCTCATTCCCCCTCAGTCAGCACAAATGAGAAATGCCTTTGCTCTCTGCTCAAATAATTTATATCACTCTTTTAAGGATTCACACAGCCCTCATAAGCTTCATAAATGACCCTAGAGAAAAAAATAAATAAACCTGACATACGTTTTTCTCAATGCTATGGCTGGATTTCAGTAATAAATAGAATTATTTTATTACCCAATCAGTCCAAATGTAGGTATCTCAGTAGACAGGCAGATATAATGTAAAATTGATTACCTTGCTAGGTAAAAATCTCATAAACCTGAATGAAAACTTAATTTTTGTTTTTAGTAGAACTGAAAATAATAGTAATTTGGTAGGACTGTCCTCATAGGAACTCTATTTATTTTCCCAGATGATAGCAAAGGATGCTTATTAAAAGAAGTAGGTCTCACTTCCACAACCAGGAATTATTCTTTTTTCCATATGTAAATAGATATATTCCAACCCTCAGTTCCTATGCCATGAAAGAGACAGCATGATCTCTCTGGGTGCCACCTTCAGAGTCAGCCCAAGGAAAAACCTTGACGTAAGCAAAGTACTCCAATTTCTTCTTTCACTGTCATCTAAGCTTCAGCCTCGTCTCCCTGAGGTCCTAGGTGCAGTGCCATACCTTGTCTGCCATACTTGGGCACTGAATTGACCTTCAGACACTGGCAAGAGCCCAAACCTGGGGATCAGAAGCCTTGGTTTTATCACTAACTGGTTTGTCGTTTATTAGACACATCATTAACATCTGTGAATTGGGAATGATAATACCTACTTTACAGGGCTATAATGAAGACCGACAATATGTATGTGGAACACACTTGAGAGCTTAAAGCACAAAATACGACTATTTAAACACCTTGAAATAACTTACATTGAATGCCTGGATAAATAGATATTTGTTTGCCAAATAAAGTTACTGTTCAGTAAATGTTACTTTCACCTCTCCCCCTTTGCTATCACCTAAGCTACTATTGAAGGGCTCACTCTTTTCCAAAAATCACACGTAGGCACACAGACACACAGTAGATTTGCAAGGTCAGTATTTTCTCATGACATTCCATCATAGCATTCATTACATTTTATTTGTAGTTGATTATTTATTGCCTTCCTTACTTGACTTTAAGCTCTATGAAGACCAGGAGTATGTTTATTTTGTTCATCTTTGTCTTGTCAGGACCTGGCATTTTGAAGGCACTCATTGAATGAGCAAATCAATCAATAAATAAACACACACACACACACACACACACACACACACACACACACCCCTCCAAAGCCCTCTCCCACTTCTTTGATTCATGATATTCTTCTATCCAGAAACAAATTATTTCACTAGATTATAAATAATGAATTATAATGAATATTCCCAGGGCAGGGCTATTTAACAACCACATTTCTTCCCACTAAGATATAAACAATTAAAAACAGACGCCTCCTGAGAATTAGTTCTGACAGAAAGATCAAAAGGGAAAAAGGACTAAAAGAAAGAAAAGATGCAGACTGAGCCCTGGGCAAGAGTAAACACATGCTCACCTTCTTGACAATTTTGCTCAAATCTACCCCATCTTTTAAAAAATGTCTCTGCCTTTTGTTCTGGTCAGTTCCCAAATTTGATTCCACTCAGTGCTTATAGAGGATCTGAGTCAGCACCAAATAAATCAGTAAAAATGATGGGAGAAGAGAATATCCAATGAGTGTCATGCTCTAGAGATGCTATAGAAAAACTTTCTGTGGAAAATGTCGCAAATCACTAAAGCACATTTGACCTGTGTATGTATTGCAGCATAGAGATTTGTCTCAGTATTCCTTGGAACCATAGTGCACAGCATTCTAGTGGAAGAATCATGGACTTTGGAATTAGGCAGATTGGAATCATATCTTAGCCACTTGGGAGCTCTATGACCTTGGACAGGTGACTTAACCTTGTTAGGTGCTATTGCTTCAATTGTGAAGTGATAATAGCAACTCCTATGTGGTAAGAACCTGACACTGGTCATATAAATATATGAAGTTATTTTTTTCATTCATTTAATCAGGAACTTGCAGAAAATTCTAGAAAAGACTGTCTTTTAAATAAAATCATGCTACCTGAGTGAGGACTGGGCAAGTCCACCCCAGGAAAAATAAATAATTGAAGTACTTTATGCAAGAGTGTTTTGTAGTTTATAAAATTCTCTCCCTAGAAATCTTCCTCATCTAAGTTCATAGAACTCTGTGAGGAAAAGAACAGGTTATATTCCCTCTATTTTATAGAAATAACTGAAATTAGGTTAAGTGCCTTGGCTAAAGTTTCAGGAAAACTCATACAAATGGCCAAGCTGGGTCCAGAGTCTGAAGTCCAGAGTTCAAGGCTTTTGACCTAAGGCTCACCAATTTTTTTCCCCCGTATTAGGCCAGCTTCCAGAGAAGTTTCCAGAGCAGCAAACTTTGAAACCTCTTTTGGTTTCTTAGTATGTGACTGCTCATGCTTTCTTCCCTGTCTATGAAATTAAAGATATTAATATAATTTTATGTGGCATTAAGTGAGGTAGAGGGAGAACAGAAATTGCAGGAAGAGCTTACAATACATTATTCTGGTGGAAAGAGCCTCTGTTCTTCCCAGTCCTACCAGATCCAGTTCAAACTTTCCTTTCTCTTTTTCATGTCTTATCTCTTGTTTACAATATTTTTTGGTCGTCCTCACAGTCCCTGCTAGCTCTAAAAAATCTATGATTCACCACTTTTTTCCTTGATACTTCTCTTGCCAAAAGGGAAGAAAACGACAAATATTTTTGTGGCTGTGATGGAATTCTGAGGGGAAGTGGAATGAGGTACATTGTTGAGGAAAAACAGATTTAAGAGAAAGATAGGGAAACATTAAGACTAGATAAAAAGAAGAGGTGGCTGATTTTAATAACAGTTCCAGGTTATTTTGATTTCTGCCTTTAAGGAACAGAGCTCAATAAGGAATCGGTTCCATTTCAAGTTCCCTGACTCCTAAATCTTGATGTTAGACTTGGCAGATATTTCCTCTCCTTCCTTCTCACTATCCTCAAGCCCATGATTTTACAGAAAAAGAAAAGGAAAGCCAGAGAGGGTATGTAACTCAAGCAAAGTTGCAAAGAACTTAAAGGAGCAGCAATTTTTCTTGTCTTTTGCCTCAAGAACTCCTCATTCTTACCCTCAAATAGTGTTAGAGAAAAAAGTTTAACAAACCAACAGTTAGTAAAGTCACAGGGAAAATTCCATGAGAGAATTTGAATTCTTTACATCAATTAAGAAGAAGAAAAAAAAACCCAGTTACTTGGTGTGCAGCCATGATTTCTCTTTATGCGAAGAATGAATGTTGCTATTCGAAAAACGCACTTTGCCAAATTCATACCTCTTTCAAAACTGATGGGTTCTATTTTAAATCCAGCCCAAATTATGTGGTTCTCAAAACTGTTTATGCATGGCAAAACCCCATTTCCTGTAAGTGAGTCAACTATCTGTAACATCATTCATAATGCTTCAAGCACTGCAAAAATAATTGTTTGGCTTAAATTAATTTTACAGTTCTCTGGCTAACTGGGAAATTGAAATATCTCTGTGAGCTAGTTTTGGATTTTTTTTAACTAAAGTAGTGATTTGGTTAAACAATTTTTTTTTTAGTTATTTTTCCCATTTCAAATCACTTAAGCATAATCTTCTTAGTTTCAAAGTAAAATATTATACTCCTAGTGAGTTCACAAATAAATTCTTTTTTTTTTTTTTAAAGGCATAAGAAAGTATTTGAAAATGCCATTGGGATGTAGCCAGGCAATGTAGTTACATGCAGAAGAAAGGGGCAGACAATAGTGGCCAGACCTGAAATTGTATCTATTCCCTGGGAATGTCAGTCTCTAGGGTGTGAGATGCAGCTTCTGGTGCTGGGAGAAGCACCATAATAGAACAAAACATGCAGGAAACATGGTTGGTTGGAAGCAAAGGTGGTCATCCTGACGTCATTTGGCATGAGGAGATCCAACTGAAATTAAGATGGTGACTGAACAGGCAGTAAAGCGCAGTGTCAGGAATTCCAGGCAGGCAGGTGAGCAGTTTGTCTGCATGTAGCAGAGCCCCAGACAATAGATAGAGGCAGAAGTCTCCCATGGGAGACTAGCCTAGAGGAGTAGAGAGCAAAGCAGGTTACAAAGGCTGGGATTCAGACATGAAGGCAGGAGTAGGGTAAGTGTGGAAAGGGACACAGGGTTGAAGAATAAGGCAGAAGGCCAGTTACTCTACTTGATCTTCAAGGTCAGGAGCAAACCAGCAGCAGATGTGATTTGATCCTGTGTCCCCGAATAGAAGGCTTTACAGCTCTAAACCTCCCACACCCGGTCAGATTCCCAGCTCTGGATGGTGGGCTAAGCCTGCCAGCCAACTGACTTAGCTAGAGAGGAGGGGCCTGGGGCTGTCCTGAGGCCATGCCTGGAATGAGCACTACAGTTTTACCACAGTAACTGGAAAATCGGGAGAGTGGAAGTGCCCAACACTTCCACTGGCATTTAATGTTCTATGCCAAGGTTAACTCATGCAATATTTACTATTGTCATCTACCCAAGCATTTAGTATTCTGCCTGAAAACTATTTGATCATGACAAGAAACAACAGTTAATGGTCTACTTTTGTAAACCTATCTTGGTAATACTATAATAGAGAAAAAATATGGAACTGAGTCTGCAAGGAGTAGGCTTTCTGGACCTACAGGGGCTGGCTGTGGTATCACAGCCACCACCCAGTTTTGTTCTTGTCATGTTCATACTTGCAGGATGAGCTCACAGTTTCCTTTCAGCCCCAGCTTTCTATATTTTCATTCCAGAAGTCAAAGGGATAAACACTACTAAAGTATTTGGGGATTTCTCTTCTAGACAGTTCACGTGGCGTTCATAACATTGAATGCTCAAATGAAAAACAAATGAAAAAAAAATTTTTTTAATGAAAAACCAAAAAAAAGGGCTTTGCCCTCAGTTGCTTCAGAAAGTCATTACAATCTATTACCTATTATCTATTAGGTAAATAGCCTACACTTCAAGTGCATTTATATAACTGTATTAAGAGACCATAATAAAGGAATATTACATTTCTATTGAGCCAACTTTTTAACAGGTATATGATTGAGTTTTTATTCCTTCTTTTTTTTTTTTTAACAAAGAGAAGATATTAAGACAAAAAAAAAACTGTGCTAAAGTTAAAAAGAGACCATTAAAACCCAGAAATAATGAGCTGAGACAGGGTTTTCTGTCAAATTGAAGAATGACTAATGAAAAGTTAGTACGTACAGCCCAAGCTCTCTCAAGCAGTAACATTTACACCGTATTAAACATTCATGTTTATTGATCTTTACTGTATAAAGTTTGTGGTGTCCAATGAAAAATATAAATATCTATGCCATAGAGATGCAAAATACACCTGTGTTTTATAGACTTGTTCAATGGATAGTCGGTGAATTATGTAACTGAAGGTGATTAAATACCAAAACTTAAGACAAATTTCAAATTCATAAAAAGTTACCCACTTGAGAGTAAGAGGTTTGATAATTTGAACAAATGACAAATTATGATTCACAAATATGCTTATTCTGCCCTTTTTATAACATTCATACTTTATATAGCAACCCATTCTCACAGGCATTTTTTCCTGGTAAATATATGCAACAAAGTACTTGCACATGTATTAAACTATGATACAAATATCTCTTTACATTTTCCTTAAAAATTAGAACAAAAATTTCCTGCTAATTAAATATATAGCAATATATCTGTAAAATAGTTGAGTAACCTTATTGAACGTAACACGTTGAATAATTCTTCCGAACTAGGACCTGGAATAATTTGTCTAATTCTAACTTAGATTTATACAATGTAAACACAAAATAAAAGGTAGCAGATATATTTGTACCTATCTAGTGGACTGAAAGAAATAATCTTCTCTGGAGACATATTAAAATAATAAACATTTTATAACAATTCTGTGAACATGTAATTAATAAATAAAATTTTTCTAAATTCCCAAGCAAAGTAATTATATTAGCTTGGTGTTTTCTATGGTTTTTTTCAGCTTGAATCTCTACATCTATTTTTAATTATAATTTGTTATTAATAGTGCCTTTGTTAAATGGAAACTTTCATGCATTTTTTATTTATTTCTTCCAGAAATATTTATTTACCTCCTCTTTTTCAGGCATTGGGGGCTAGATAAGGCCACAATAAACAGGAATGAGCTATTACTCTCATCCTTAAGGGTCTCTCACTCAATCATGGCTTGATTTCAGAATTCTTCCATCTCCTAATACAATTTCCCTTTTGACTTTGCTAGGTACTATACAATTTAAGATATTTAATTTATATAGGTTTTTTCCCCCACCATTTCACAATATTTTTTGAAGGGATTAGTTTCAGACACCGTCTGAAAATTATTAGGCTATATTTGTTTTCTCATGACAATTATTTTCAGAAGCAAAATTTATGACTTCTTTTAAAATTACAGTTGTATTTATGTCATATGTGCAATATCTGAGAAAAAACTGTAAAGATACTATAAGAAGCCAAAAATGTATTTTTAATAAAAGATAAGATAAATATCTCTTATGCTGTTTGAGCTCTATTTACATTTGATTTTATTTAAAATAACTTTCATAAAATCCCCCCAAATTTTACATTCTTCTCACTATCTCTGGCTAGACTTCTTTCCTTTACATATTTCTTATATACCTTTAGATTTTATTTTTTTTATACTGTCTAATAGCTTTAACTTCATTCTTCAACACATATATACCTAAAACACTGAGTCTGCTCACCATGCAACTCAGCAGTAAATTCCGAACAAAGAAAAAAATGCTTATTAAAATGTCACTAACCTTTGCTTCATTATAATGCTTCAATTATTTAATCAACTAGAAATAGAAATTATACAAAATATTGAATTTAATGCCTTAAAGATGTTAAAATAAATGACAGTGTTTCACGCGCATCTGTATTGTGCAAATCATTCTTTTCATTTTTTAAATTTGAAAATTATTTATTGAGATCTTACTGTGTGCCAGGCTCTATGGTAGCCAGTGAAAAGAATAGTAAAAATACTTAGCCTATAAAGCTTATATTCTAGAGAAAAGAGGTCAACAATAAAAATAAATAAGTAAAACTTACAGTAGGTGTGACTTACAGCATTTCCTACCGTAATCATTCAGATGCTTCCCATGAGCCATACTTGCTTTTAGCTTGGGGGTGGGGAGGTGGATGAGAAGGAAGAAGCCTGAAAAAAACTTACCCTCATGGAGGGTTCAGACAATTAGCATGTATGATAGTGATACATGTTCTCACTTTTACTCAATTCCAGCTCCCAGTTTTATGTAGATGCCTACCTTATTTAACCTCACCTAATGGCTTTTGGACTGAGTTATTCAGAAAGGAAGGAAGGAAGGAGAGTTAAAAGGAGGTGTCTTACTTGTGCTGAACCCTTTGTAAATTCCAATTTTATTAGAAAAAGATTTGACTTCAGAGTGTGAAGAGTTATTTTGAAGTATCATGTATAGCTGAACTGATAATTTTGTAATTATCATCTTCCTCCTAAGGAATGGTCATATTTTTCAGTTATTTTGTTTCCTTGTAGTATGTATTGAGTTCATGTCATAAACAGCTATATCAATAGTAATAGTTCTGTCTTTGTTCAGTGAAAACTCACACTACTCACATGTCATCATTAGACCATATCCTTTAAATACCTGAATTCCCCCATCCCCCTTCAGCTGATCAAATCCTGCTCATCTTTTAAGACTAGGCTCCCCAAAGGTTATTTGAACAATAAACGCACTTCCCAACACTTAGCCACCCAGGTAGAATTGTTCCACTTTTCCTTTGGGTGCCACTCTAATTCACTCACAGCTGCTGAAACGAAAATGTTATACTTTGGTGTTTACAGATTTGATCTCTTCCTAACCCTTACCTTTGCTCACCAGACTGAAAACCCTTCAATGGCAATTAACTGTCTTGTCTTTGCAGCTTCTAGTAAGAAGTACCTGGTCTTTATTAGGTACTTAATAAATGTTTCCTGATTAAACGAATAATGAGCTAATGAATAAATGTCGTTTACATAAGGTGGTAAATTGACAATCTCTTATTTTCCCTTCCTGTACTTAATGATTATATATTTCAAGACAACTAGTTCAATTTAGGCAGGTCGTTTTTGCCCACAGGCTAGGCCATAGGGGACTAAGTCTGAGGAAACCTCATTCTCATCTCATTATAAATAAATGAGCTGAAAATACCTATGAAGATTTCATTGAGCACCTGAAAGGTTCAAAATTTTATGCTATCCCTAAATAAAATTGGACTAGGACAAAGTGACCGTGCTTTACATAAAAATAGATTTAGAAAACATAATAAATCCAGGTAACTGTTCTGACTATGAGGTTGGTGAACTCCTTGAAATATGATGGAAAAGGAAAATGCAGAGTAACAAACAACAGATACCTCTTTTGAGAAGGAAAGGGTTGGTGGTGGTAGACTCCGCAGAAGGCAGTGGCCTTTTAGGTTAACGTCTTTCAAAGACATTCTGTTCTCCACTGTGAGCATTAACTGGGCAGGGCATGGTTCCCAGATAGATGAAAGTGACTTATAGTATCTTAAAGCAATAAATAATCTAATATTTATTATTTAGTATACTAGGCACTTTATAGCCATTATTATATTTATCCCCACAAAACCCTTTATTATCCTTGTATTTTATAGATGAGGAAACAGGCACAAAAATTCTGGTAATTTGTCCAAGGTCAGATACCTCAGAATAAAAAAGCTAATAGTTGAATCCAAGGTGTCAGTACATTCCTACCCACTATTCTGCTCCCAAACTTGAAATATAGCAAGAAAACTCTTCAGATGATGAAATTTTAAAAATACAGTTTCACATCCCTTGCAGTGATCTTGGAGGACCAAGGACTGACTTTAGATTTGCAGTGTTCTTGTATGTGTTTAGAATCACGGGAACAGGTCTCTGCTGTACAGCATCAGGGTAACTGAACCATCATTCGACTGGTGACTGTTTAACAGGACATGTTGAGATCTTTCATACAGAACCATAATGCTGCCTTTTTTTCCTTTCCATCTTATTTTACCATTCAGTAAAAATTGTCACCCTTTGGTACTTCTTATCAAGATATTTTGTATGCTGCTAATTTTCCCGACATTTATATGTAAAACATATCCCAGTGGAGGAATATACTAAATAATTAAAATCTATTTAGATTGCCTATGTTGTCTAACTCATGTAATGGAGATGTTTCTTAGGGCTAGTTATTTTTTTCTGAACAAAGTAATTTATTTGCACATGTTATTTTAATGAGTGATGATCAGGAAAGAAATATATCGTATGTTACTCTAGTCTAAGCATCATTTAGAAAAGACCAAATGCAAAAAAAAAAAAAACAACAACACCCAAAAACATAACTGAAGAAGGCTGAAAATTACTACTCATTCCTAAGGGCAATATTCAGATATGGGTGGCAGGCATTATGCCAGTATAACAGATGGACACATTGAGGCCCCTACTTGTTGGTATGAAATATTAATATGAGGGCATGATTCCAAGCTGAGAACATAAAAACAAATTACTTTGGAGGTTAAGGGGATATGTTATCACTAATCCATCGCTGAGCTGAATTAGCCTTCAAAAATAAAAATCGCTCCCAATAACATGTTTAACCTAATGCTAAACTTATTTTAACCAGGTGGGGTTTTGGAGAGACTGTAGAAAGCTATTATAAATTTTCTGAACTCATCAAATATGGAATAAGAAGTTCGATACAGAAGATGATATATTGATCTGGGGATGCTAAAAATAAAGAGAGTGGAGATCTAGCCCTTAATGACCCTCAGAAGTAGAGTCATGAAGTAATTTTATGGATGCAAAAATACTATGTTGTACTTCCTTAATCCTAAACCAATAATCCTTCTCATCCTTAATGTTACAAAGAATTAGTGGTCAAGGTCACTTATAAAATATTCTGCGATGTATAATAAAGAAAAATAACCTGTATAAATGTCTCTTTAGATTTACCACAAAGGGTCTTCCCAAGGTTTTCCAAGAAAGAAAGCAGAACAGATTAATTGTATAAGCAATTTTAGGGGTTAATGAATTACCTTTTACCTTTCTGGACCTCAGTTTCCTCAGGGGTGCATGGCCTGCTTCATGTTGGCAGAGCTAAAAAAATTCATTAAGAATTCTGCAAATATAACATTCTGTTTCAAGGTCTGCGCTAATGCTTTTAACTGGACTCGGCATCTGTGAAATTTCTGCCTTGTTCCTTAACTCTGGTCGTGTCATTTAAACTCTCTGGGTCATATCTGTAAACCAGGTAGGAAAAATACAAGTCCTAACCATGCTACACAGAGATTCTGGAAAAGTGGTTTAAAAAAAAAAAAAAAGGTAAAAATGAAGGTGGAAAAACAGTATCAAAGAAGCAACATATATGGCGTGATAATTGTTTTAAAATGAATTTTATGTGGAGAGGAGGATATAGAAGAAGAAAATGTAATACATCAGTTTTAAGTTTTGAAAGAAAGTAATTTTGAACTTTAATAGTTTATTGCTATTAACAAATGAAAACTTTAGATAAATTTTTAAGCCTCTGATAAGAATAACTGTTAGTTTTATTGGGAAAATATATTTCTTAAATAATCCCACAATAAATCATTGTTGTAAACACCAGGCACAAGAGAATGTTAAGGGAAAAGGAGAGAAGTAGGAATTAATTTTTTTTTTAACTTGACAGATTGTTAGATTCAGACACTGTCTATAACCGTAAAGAGACAATGCCATGAAGTCACCTCTTAATATCCAAAAGGATCTCATTTGCAGAACTCTAATTATATGCTTTCATCCAACAGTCAACATGCTGGGTTAGTTTTTCTAGTTTGCACTTTATAAACTTTGAACTCAGTTTTTACTTCTTTTTTTGTAAAGAATAGTAGGTAAGCAGTCATATCTGGAAATTCAAGGGCACAACACAGGAAGCTGTTGACTCTTTGCAAAGGCATTTTTTTGTCTGATAGACTTAAGCCATTTCTCCTAGCTTTACCATTAGTTAGAAAAAGCATAACCACCTTGTGTTCTAAGCCATGCAAATAAAACCATCACTGAGAAGGGTGTATGTAAATTTCCACACCAAAAAATACAGTATGAGGTGGTATAATTAAAACGTAAATGCCTACATACCTTAGAGCTGTTATCAGTTGCTGCTTACTAAATGGTACTATTTATGTGTCTAGCACTTTCATGTAAGTCATTATATGATTTCATGCTGAAAACCAGCCACAAGGGAGTATTAACTGAGTTCTCAGGTAAAGTAAGCAAGTTTCCTCAGATAATACATGGCAGATACCCAACTCAAACCCTTGTCAGTTGTCCTTGCCTGGGAGGTGCTTATAACTTGCACATTTAAACTCAGTGAATATGCCACCTTTCATTTAGTGGCAGTCATTTAAATTACAAGCGTCTAAAATAGTTATGCTATGGAAAGTGACCTTGTGTTTCTGAGTCAGATAAGTGATAGCTGGAAGAAAGACCAAAGCTCTACCCTTATCTCAAATGTTAGCAATAGCAGTAGGATCTCCACAAGGACAAGCATTTCTTTTCTATTACCACGGTCCCACTGGGTTGTGGTGGCACCAGTGTGGACACCCAAACGGAAGATGGATTCTAGAAGGGCTGAGTTTATGCTAGAATATTTAAATCAGACTTTACTGAGGGCCCAGGAATAGCAACATGGGCAAGACAAAGAAAGTAACATAGACACTGGAGAGCCAGTTTGGAAGATCCCGTTCCATTTGCCATTCTCCAGCAAGTTGCTTCTCCCCGGCAGAGGTCACCCTTCCCTGACCACCTGGCGATACTCTCGGCTTTCTCAAAGCCCGGCCCCAAGTGAGAAGGGCCCACAAAGAGACAAGTCTGCCTCCCATATTCTGACATCTGAGCTAAGGGCGGGGCCTCTCTTCTCTGAGTAGCTAACACCAGAAATATCCACTACTTTATACTTTGCCTTCGCACAGCAGCGCAGAATCACCCCAGCGCCACGGCTGAGCCAGTTCAGAACACTACCCAGGACACCCACGCTCCAGTAAGAGATAGGCTCAGTGTTCATGCAGCAGCATGTTACATACTGAAGGAGCTGTCTGTTACCCTATGAAACCCACACCCTTACAACTAAAGCCGGTCTCAATTACCTAACTCTTTAATTATATATCTGAGCAATATTTTAATAAAATTACCCACACTGTGAATCAATAATACATTTTAATTAAAATTTTGTAATCACAATGCAAAGGCAAAGTTTTCATTTTCACTTAAAATTGTTTTAAAGAAAATGAGATGCTGTTTTCTTCAACAACGACAGCTACTACTTCACAACAAAAACAACAGCTACAACAAAAATATAAATAAGTAAAAGGAAAGGAAAGTGCTTAAAGGGAAAAGAAGAGGGAAGCATACCTATTATACGTCATGGGTTTTTAATATAAATTAGATGCATAAGGATGGCCTGGGTAGAATGTAAATAAAAATGACTGATCTGAGAGAAATTTCCTCCTGAGCAAAAATATTTGAGCTTATAAAATTCAATAGTCAGTGGAAATGATACTTCCAAATAGTAAAAAAAAAAAGAGAAATGTTATTCCAATTCTATATTTTAAGTATGAAGCTGGCCGATTGCCTTGGTTTTATATAAGAATCATTCCGTTTTAACAGCAGACATCTTTGCAGAAACTCAGATTTTGGAAAAATGGCCTCATACTTAGTTATTTCAAGAAGGTGAATCAGAGAATGAGCCATTGCCTGAAGAGTCACCTTTTAAGAAGTCTGATTACGGCCCCTTTAATTTTCTGTAACTTTGCAATATGTTTAAATCACAACCACTTGTAAAATAAAATTTGTGTTTAGAACAAACAGCTCACGAAATCAAGATAGCTTTATCTGTTTTATCCTTCAGTTTCAGTACTGGAAGTATGATATAGACATTAAAACTGTGTGTTCATATGAAAAACACAAGTTTTTCATACTTGACGAATTCAAAGGCATAACACTTCTAACCTCGAATATTGCAGGTATCCTTTTATACACAAAGGTTAAACAGTCAGAGCTTGGGCGTGACTGTTTATGGGGGACATATTCTCTTCTGTCTCTCTGTACCCTTTTTAATCCTGGTTGCTGGTCACCCAGCTATATGATGATTCCCAGGTGTTCCCAGCCTGGCTAAGTGGGAACAGCCTTCCCTTTGGACCTAGGGCTTCTGCTCTGCCCTGAATTCTCCTGGAGGCCAGAATGGCATGCTACTTTTGTTCCTCTTCTGATGTGGTAGTTACAAGGTAGTTACTTGCAGGGAGGTGAAAAAAACTTTCCAGCACAGATACCTCTAAGACCAGATACATTCATAGGAAACGTTGAAATGGCAGAGAAATGCTTCAGAAATGTAAACTTCCAAACACAGAGAAAAACTTGTTTCCCCGATTCATAAATTTTGTGGCAATGAAATTTGGCATTGACTTTACTGAACTTGGGGAACACAATGTTCTGGCTACTTGCCACACAAGGATTATTCTTAGACTTGGCATCCTCACCATTTTTTGGAAGTTACCCCCAAAGAGAATCAACTTCATCACAGACAAACATATAGGTCAAGTTTATATGTCAGAAAGTCAATATTTTAGAAAGCTGTAACTAATGCCCACAGTGGGTGTCCATTGTTAAAGATGAGAACAAGTCTATCCTGTTTCGTTAACCAATACATTTCTGTGCTACAGCTCTACATTATAAATTGTGTTCACATAATTCAGAACTCCATCTGTTAAATATCACTGAGACAAATGTACTTGTTACACACCCACCCACACCCTTTGCCTGCCATTGTCCACATAGAAACAGCCATAACTCAGCTATACAGTTTATGCAGTCACATTTTGGAGGGCTACCTCACCCCATCAATATAAATATCATCATCATTTCATTGGTCCCATTTGTTTCATGCATGGTGTATTCAATGAAGCTTCGATTTTAAAACAGTTACACCAAAGACTGACAGTGGCAATGACACAAAAGAAACAGTTAGACAACTTGGAAATAATGGTTATGGGTTTCCTCGTAGTGAAGTGTGAAGTCACAGAAATGGTAAACTAAGAGAGAGATGAGCTTTTGTTTTTTATATCCTTGCTTTTAAACATTCTAAAATATAATATCTTTGCAAATAACAATATTGGTACTGGGATTAATGGTAAATATTAAGAACATTTTATGCAGCTTCTGGCATAATTCATCACCTTTATTACTAATTCTGCCATTACTAATCACAGCTGACTCACATTGATTTTTCTCCAAACGATTCATTACTATTCTTTAATATGGAACTCTTTAAGTGTGGTCTTATAATTGAGTTCTTTAAAAATTGTTCATTACTCTGGAGTCTCGTTCCTTCAATGTTCTGGCTCAGATCCCTCATCTATTAACTGAAGAGCCTGAATCTGATGAGTTCTAAAATGCTATCGTTCCATGACTTCTAAACCATTTGACATCAAAAGGTTTTTACGCCTTTCCCACCGGTAGACCATCTGTTTATTCTTTCACACTGGTACAACTCTTTTAAGAAAAGGCTCTATTTCGTATTTTAGGTTTATATCAGAACTTGATGCACTTTATTCTTATTCCCTTGCACCTCCCTTTAGTGGATCAAAGCAAAAAGAAAAAGTTTAGGGCTGGGTATGAATTCCCCCAAAATGCATCTCTGCATAACTATTTTTATTCTTATTTGTAAATTTCCTACCCCAACACTATTTACTTCTTTCCCTTATTTATTTTAGGCTGTGTACAGACTAAAATTTATCTAAAATAACTCACAAGACCTCACAACATCTATAAAAATGGTTCCTTTAACAGAGCTTTGGATATAAGAATTTCAAAGTGAACTTTATTTTTTTAAAAACACCAGATTTGAGTAGGACACATAAAAGTGGGGCACATAAAATGGTACTCAAGTTTGAGTAAAATTTTTAAAAAGGCATATTTTATTTTTAACCATACCTTCCACATTGCAATTTGTGATCAGTTTACTCTCTAATTAATATAGTTTGACATTTTTTTTTTTTTTTCAGACTTTTGATTTTGGACTCAAAGCATACATTTGTACCATAGCCCATAGTAGGTGGAATACCTAGTGCATTATGCTGCAAGGGGTAATTGCAACTTGAGGGAGAAAGTGGGATTCTTCTGATTGTCACCTGAACTGGGTTTCACTGTAGTTCTGGAGGAGGTAGACAGAGAGGCAGAAGAAAGGAGAGAGTTAAAGCCTTTGCAAAAATTCACAGAATGTAGGCAAGTGATTCAGATCAAGAGCACTGCCGTATTGGTAGAGAGATGGGAGAACGAACTGGAAAGAGTAAAACCCAGCTCAAGTACTGCGAGGGGAAAAAACAGTCACAGCGCAGCTGCTGTGGAGCAGAGTACCTGGGTGGCACATACACTAGAAGTGTCCCTTGATCACTGCCCCCATCACAGACCTCACTTGGTTGTGGGCATGCAGGAGGATGAATAACTTAATTTTGACTTTTCTTTATATTTATTTCCAAAATTATTCTGTAGTATATGAGGGGAAAAAATTTATTTTAAAGACACTTCTTATAAATGTCCCTAAAATGATGTCTATATGAACCTAAGTAAATAACCTCAAATTATAATAATCTTAAAAAAAGCATTGTGTGAATTATTTTTTATTAGTAAAAATCAAATGTCAAAAAGGGCTTCTGTCGAGAGTGGCACACATAAGGTAGATCATTTGCTCTTTGTCTGGAATCAACATCGAGAGATCTCAGAAGCATAATTTTTTGGTATCTGGGCAGCTGGTGATCGTTGGTCCTGGTGCCCCTGGTTTTTAGTCTGGAAAAGCAGAGTGTTTTTTTCCAGTCAGCTAGAATGGTAATGTAGAGTTTTTCCAAACATGCGTGTTGTCACAGGTTTTGTAATTTCTAGAGCTCTAGCAATAAATTTTTGATGACCAAAAAGAATCAAATGTCATGTTAATTAACCACAGAAACAGATCCCACAGTTAAGGCAATAAGCCAATTTTCAGAATGCTTTTTAATGTAAAACTGTTTCGCTAGGGAATTAATATGTCCTTTGTAATTTTTAATAACTTATGAAGCTATTTGAATATCAAAAACCCCACCTGTTTTCTGTAACAGATTGATAATTAGGAAGAGATCTTGGAAGATGTAATTTTATTTATCAACTTATATTCAATTCACAGCTGACTCTTCACATTGATTTTCCTTCAAATGATTCATTAGGATTCTTTAATATAGAGCTCTTTAATTGTGGTCTTGTAACTGAGTTCTTTAGAAATTGTCTCTTACTCTGGAATCTAGTTCCTTAAATTCTCTGGCTCTTAATGCTTAAGTTACGTTAGGAAATGTTCCTTTTGTTTCCACCAGTATTCACTCTACACCCTAATTAGTCTCTAGATATCTCTTGGGTATGTAGCTGAGATATGTCTTGTTATGTTAAGAAAAAAGGAAGTGCAAAATTCTTGAATATGGTGTCTTTGCAGAAGAAAGTGTCAATTAAAGCACTCCGTGTTTTTTCTGCACATATATATGTCTTATCAAAATAATTTAAAATTCTTTTCACAAGATGATGCAGAGTTTGAAGGTTGAAATCTAATACTTTGTACAATGCATACACTTTTAAATAGTTGCTTCCCATAATATAAAGATAATTTTGCTCATGATTTGAGGCATCTTCGAGACATCTGTCTATGCAATGTTTCCTCCTACTTTTAAGGATATTCAAAATAAATTACCATATTCTTTAGATTAGGTGGACTATTATTCAAAGAAAATGGCTTTATTAAAATAATTATATATCCCCACACAGACATACTTCCCCCACTCTAGTTTGGGAATTTAAAATCAAAACAACAAATTAATCTGCAAAACTTTTCACCATCAAACTTACTATGAATCTGCTAAGGTGTCACTACAGCTCATTAAGGGCAAGGGCTGTACCTGAGTCTTACTCATTTTTTTTTTAATTAAATTTTTTTGGGGGGGGGCTCCGTTTGGTCTTTGTTGCTGCGTGCGCGCTTTCTTTAGCTGCAGCAAGCCGGGCTGCTCTTCATTGCTGTGGGCGGGCTTTTCATTGCAGTGGCTTCTCTTGTTGCCGAGCACGGGCTCTAGGTGCGCGGGCTCAGTAGTTGTGGCACACAGGCCCTAGAGCATGCGGGCTTCAGTAGTTGCAGCATGTGGACTCAGTAGTTGCAGCGTGTGGGCTCAGTAGTTACAGCGTGTGGACTGTAGGGTGCAAGCTCAGTAGTTGTTGTACACGGGCTTAATTGCTCGGCGGCATGTGGGATCTTCCCGGACCAGGGCTCGAACCTGTGTCCCCTGCATTGGCAGGTGGATTCTTAACCACTGCGCCACCAGGGAAGTCCTTACTCATCTTTAAATACATCTTTGTGACAGTGCCTGGCAAATAGAAAGGTCTAATAACCTGTTTGCAGAATGAATGAACTAACTACTCTAACTTCACCTAATTGCATGTAATAGCTTGCTCTCCTTCATTATGATTGCAGTTATATAAAGGGTGTTTTATTCATTTTCTGAGTATATTTGAATATGCATCTAGGCTAACAATAGAAATTTAAATTTTAATCATTGCTTCTTCAATTTGGAGCATGGAGAGATGAAGGGTCACAGTGTAAGGGTTTGCTACATGTTAACCTTTGCCTATATCATGCATTCACCTATTAATATTTAATGACCACCTACAGTATACGAAGTTGTGTGCTAGGCACTGAGAAACGAGTACTTAAAAATATTTCAAATGTTTAGCAGTCACATGATTCCTATCTTGGATTAAAATAGACTTTTATTGTTTCTAATTATTTAATCATCTTCCTGTAGAAGAATTAGGTATGCTTGTCACATTGACGTTGAGTTTAACCATATGTTTTAGGCTAATGAAATATGAGTGTAAGTGATATATGTTGCATTTGAACAAAAGTTTTAAAAGACATTGCGTGGTTCAGTCATTGAATTTTCCTCTGCCATGAGAACAATGTGCCCCAAATAGTGACAGCCCCTTTATCCTGGGTCCTGGAATAAAGAAGGATCTAGGAACAGAGCCAATGACAACCCACAGCTACCTTAGTCTATATTAGTAGGAGCAAAAACTAAGGCATTTTTTGAGTAGGTTACTGAGATTTGGAAACTTGCTTTATCCACAGTGTAGTCTTCGAAATGTGACTAATATACATGGACAAAGTTCAACAGTAGTTTCCCAGGTAATTTTAATGTCAGAAAATTATTCTCACAAAGTGGCTTTCTGCCTTAAAAAATGTAGAAATTTCTACTGATCACATTGAAAAATAAAAACTAGATCTGTCTGACTCCATGATTTATCTACTGTACCAAATTCCCTTTAATGTAATACTAATGATAATTGCTGTAATAGGAGTATGAGATGACATCTATCAAACACACTCTTTGACTTTATTACACTTTCATACTTCATCTTCCCAACACTTATACATGGAAGGCATTTTTCTTTTCTAGGTTAAAAAAATTAAGTTATTTGCCCAAAATCACATCTGTCTTCACTCTTACCCACTTCTCATTCTTGTTTCTTAACTGCTTTTCAAACAGTTTTGGCAGTAAAAGTCTGTAAAGGAACTGTGATACAAAGGAAAGGGTTCTGAAGACAGAAGACCTGTTTCACTCTCCATTACTAGCTATGTGACTTTAAGGGCATCACTTAACTTACTTATCACTCAGGTTACTGATCCGTAAAATGAGTTTGATGCAGGCTCAAAACAAGAAATATACATGAAAGGTCTTTATAAATTATGAGGTACAAAGATGTATGATATTGTCACAGTTATATAGAAAGAATGATCTTCCCTCTTTTGATCATTAACTTTGTAGGTCAACAGCAATTATCCACAGACTTCTCATGGTTTTACCAGAAATATCCCCTCTGTGGATTCACTCTTTACTGCCAACCTTTTTTTTCCCACTCTGCATACTCCATTTCCCAATCACCAGTGATCAAAAGAAAAAAACAAACTGAGACAGAAAAATAGACAGTCAGAAATGTAAAGAGGCATAGTCAGCTTTATTTATAATGATCACTCTCAGTTAGGAAGAGATAGCCTGTGGTAACCAAGCTCATATATCCAGGAATATAACCTTTCCTTGTCAATGACATAAGAAACTTTTTTATATCAGATATATTTTGCAAAGATTAGGCAAGGTTGCTTTTTAAGCGGCTGCAGCAGGTTGCATTTTCCAAAGACAGCTGTACCAATATCTCCCCTATCTCTCATCTCTTGCCACTGTCCTATCAAAAGAGAGAGCCTATTTCTTTACTCCTTTAAATATAGGTGGACCCTGTGGCCTCTTTGACCAATAGAACATGAAAGAAATAATGCTATCCTAGTTCCAGGCTTAGGCTTTCATTGACCTGACAGCTTCCCCTTTCTGCCTCCTGTAAAGCTCACAACTGAACACTCATTCTTGGGATGCTTCCTCTAGAAATTAAGGCACCATTCTCTGAGAAGCCCAAGCCACTTGAAGGTCCATGTAAGCATTCCAGTCAGTAGCTCTACTTAAGCTCCCAACCATCAGCCAGCTTCAACTGCCAGCCATGTAAAGTGCACCATCTTGGATAGCCAGTCCAGTCCAGCCTTCAGATGACTGCAACGACAACCGAAATCTCACTGAACCATGAAGGAAACTAAGCTTGAACAAGTCAGCTCAGAACTTAACCTACAGAACGATGCAAAATAATAATAAATTATTTATTTGTTGGGGTGGTTTGCTACATCTCAATAGCTACCAGAACACTATCTACTGCATGATTTTCCAGACGTGATTGTCCTTTGTTTCATTCTATAAATCCATTAATACAATTTAACTAAAACCAACATGATTTTTAAAATCATTTAGTGATTTCATTGTATTGATGCTATGTGTTTTTAAAATTCTATAAACTAACTTTAAAATGAAGACATTATTTCACGTTTTGAAGCTTACTGTAAAAATTTTTAGGAAAAGATGGACTAGCATGCGAAGACAAAACATATTGAATTTTTATTCAATTATTTGCGTGGGGATTTGGGGATCTAAACTGAATTTATTTTAAAAATAATGGATTTTGAAGACTCAGTAAGACAGGTGTTCAAGTATCAGTTTTCTTGCATTTTAAATAATGTATCATAGCTGGTAAATTGCAACCAGGTGTTTCCCACTGATTTCCTCTTTTGTGGGGATCTTTTTTTTTCCCCAAATGAAAAATACCTTTCTTCTTTTTTGTAATTATAAAAGTAATACACACTCTTTATTGAGAATTCCAGCATAGACTGTAAAAAAAGTAGAGGTAAGAGTCATTTTAATATTCACATCCCAAAGATTGTGTTAGATAATCAAGTGTCTTTGGCAAGTTATTTCATCTCTCTGTGATTCAGTTTCATCTACAAAATCAAAATAATAATAATTCTTAGGCTTTCTGTGGAACTACATAAAATGATACATGCAGAACACATATAACAGAGTCTGGAATAAAATAAGTATTCAATATGTTAGTTTTAATTAGTAACAGTTTGATGTATAAGTGTGTTTCCTTCCAGATTGCTATTCTAAGCATGCATAATTACATGTATACACTTTTAGCAAAACTTTGTGGAATCATAAATGCTTAGTTTTCAAGCGAATTTTTTTAACTCTTCACTATATCATAGGGATATAGTTTTACAACAATACATAGAGATATGCCTCATTCCTCCTTATAACCACATTGTATTCTAATTTATAAAAACATATGTAAAATATACCCAGAGTTCTATTTCAATTATTTTTTTTTTTTACAATTTGAGCTAGTATATAAAACACTGCAATGAACATTCTTATTTTAAAAAGTATCTCACGCATAGGATTCTATAAACAAGAAAACCAGAAAAAATAGTATCTTAAAATATATGGAACTTTTTACTCAAATAGCTCAGAATATTTTATGATCATATGGCACATGCTTTATTAACTCTAAACCCTTATAGAAACCATGAGTCTGCTCATCTACATGCAGACAAAATTCTAATAAAACCAATATATAGGACCACAAAAACTAGAAAAATCAAAAACCTAAAATCCCCATAATATTATCAGGCTCCATAAATAATCAAGTTTAGTTAAGGACTTTGGGTGCCTGTATTATGTTCAGCATGTCATGAAGAGAACCTTTATTTCATTATGTCATGTAAAATTCTAATCAAAGACTAAGTAAGTTCCAAACATATGTGAATATCTGAAGACAGAATTTGGGTAAAGAATATCAACCATAGATACTGACAAATTGAATGAAACTGAGGTATTAGCATGCTAACATTGAACTGACATAAAGATTAATACAAAATGTCAGAGAGTGAGTTATTTAATTGGTATTAACCCCCAGTAAATTTCACACAGTGGGACCAACCTGCCTGTCTTATCCTTTCTTCTCTGCTTTAAGCAGGATATTCAAACACTAACAGTGATAGAGCCAAGAGGTTTGGCTTGATGGAGGAGAGGAAGGGAAGAATTTGACTCCAATAGTTTCATTAGCCCCTGATCCCAATCCTCCTACAAATACATGTAAGATCCCTGTAGAAACATCAAGCTTGCTATGAAAACACAGCTCTGACCAGTTTCCTGTTCCTCGCCTTCTAACCAAGTTCCTCTCATTTGACAATTCTGGATTCCCCACTGACTGCTAGATGTTTGGGCAACTTTCACATAATAAATCTTTTACATGGAGTCATGTGGACACATGTATGAAATGTTTTACCAGAAGCTTTTGGCTTCTTAGATTCATATGAAGTCTTCTTTTTCTAGAAGTGTTGTAGACAAATACATGCATAAATAAAGTATATCCCCTATGGTACACTGAATGATGGCCCTGGAAAGAGGTCTATGCCCTAAACCCCAGAACCTGTGAATATATTACTTTACACTGCAAAAGGGACTCTGCAGATATGATTAGGTTAAGGATCTTGAGATGGGTAGATTCTTCTGGATTTTCCATGTGGGCCCAATGTCATCACAAGGGTCTTTATAAAATTGGGCCAGGAATGTCACAGTCAGTGAAGGTGATGTGACCCCAGAAGCAGAGGGAAGGAAGAGAGTATGAAGACGATTAGAAGATGTGACATTAATTGCTTGAAAATGGAGGAAGGGGTTATGAACCAAGGAATGCAGGTGACCTCTAGAAGCTGTAAAAAACAAAAAAAATGTATTCATCCCTAGAGCCTCCAGAATGCAGCCCTGCCAGCCCATTTTGGATTTCTGACCTCCAGAACTGTAAAATAATTAATTCATATTGTTTTAACTTACTAGGTTTGTAATAATTTGTTGTAGCAGCAATAGGAAACTAATACACTCCCAGTGAGGTATGTCACGACAAAGAATTGCATAGCTCGTTTCTTCACAGTAAAGTAGCCAAATATGTAAAGTTTAAGAAGAGTATGACTAGCTAGAGACACTTGTCATAGAAATATTCACGTGCTGAATTCTGATAAGAACACAAGAGTGGTTATATTTTATACCTCTCTTTGTAATCCTCACTCATTTCCCTCAGTGTTCACGCATAAGTTCATTCTAGTTGTATCCTTCCAAACTGACACAAAAGGGTATGGAGTAAACTACATCTTACTTTTACTGCTTTTTGTCACAATGATTTTGAACTATCTCTGTAGCTGTGCCAAGGATGAAGTGACTTGTTTCTTGAAGTTAGGATCCCTAAGTCACTGATAACCCAATATTCCCTAAATCTTAGAAAGAAGTACACCTGGGGTGTGTAAGCAAATGCAACTAACATAGTTACTTCAGATCCAACTCTACTATGAGTTACAGCCATGCAGTTTCTGGTAGAACCTACTATTGGAAGTTTATTTATTCATTAAACTTGAATCAAAACCTTTGTGCAGAAGGGTTATGTGGTTTTAATAAACAAAAACAAGCCGAGAGTGGCATAATTTCATTTTATACTCAAATTGGGAAGTTAACTTATACAGGAATAACACAAGAGAATCCTGTGAAATAGACTATCAGTGTACACTGGAATAATAAAGTACAGAATCCTTTTAAAAGTGCTGAGGAGATTCAGATTAAAAGGTAACTGGAGCCCTTTGGGATTGTCTGTTACATTGCCCTTGACTCCCTAGGTTCCTGCAAAGAGAAGAGAAAAGCTACGATACTTAAATTGTGTTTTTTAGATGAAGGCAACATGTATCTTTCTCACTGCTGGGTCCAAGGAACTATGAGAATGAGGTATCTAACATGGCCAGTTAGTGTCTTCATTTTAGACTTTCTTTTGTCACTTCTTTTGTCATGTTAGGAAGATTTGTATTTAAACGGTTAATTACTCTTTGTCATACTTCTCCATTGGTTCCATAGTGCTCATAACAACTCTTAGAATAATTATGAAATGTAAAATTCACATTCTGTACCAAGAATTTAGTAATTAAAAACCCAAGCTGTAAAGTGGTAGTGAATAAAGAAAAATACTCAGGAGAACGAGGATTGCCAATCTTCCATGTTGAGGCTTAAAGGTGATTTTTAGTCTTTATATGTTGACATAAGGAATCTTTCCAATGCTGGAAATTTTTTCAAATGTTAAAAATGCCACAAGGGTTTAGATTATTACATGAATAATGAGCAAAGGAATTAAAACATACCAAGGATACGATACAAAATGATATAATAACCCAGTTATGTCATCTCAGAAATAAGGGGATCAATCCTTTTAAATGTATCATAATTAGATTCATTAAACCCTTCTTGATGTCCTTTGTAATTTCATCCTGTACATCTTGAAGTAACAAATTTCTTAAATATACTAATAATTATGAATAAAACTATGTTTTAGTTTCAATTTTAAGAATTCCTTTTTGTAACATTAGGAGGAACTGTCTTGTTCTAATTAAAACCTTTGAGGAGACCCAATAAATAGCACCTCCTTCCCTACCACACACCAAACATTAAACTAGTGGGAAAATATGATAAAAGCATGCAATTCCTGGAACAAAACTTCACCTTTACTACTCAAAAAAATGTCTCGGATAGCATTTTCTGGTTATATTTTTGGGAGGTTTAGACTTCCTAATATTAAACCCCAGAATACAACAGCCTTATCTACCCAGTTAGAGACATGAGAGAAGAAAATGTGCTCCCTTTGGTCAGGCTTATTCTTAAGAGGTAAAAAGAAGAGCTGAGTCAAACATTCCCAGCATACTGTCCCAATTCTGCCAACCAGATAAATCACACTACCTTTCCAAGGGCAAGGTGACCAAAGGGATGGAGAGGGGTCGGGAGTATTATGCGAATCTAGCTTTCTGGACATGAAAGGAAACATCTGGAAAGAAAAGAAGCAGCATTTCCCCACTAACTGGACTCACAGATTCTTTCCAATACACCTAATATGCAGTCCTTCTGTTTATCTATTTTTATAAACCTTGAGAATCGTCCCTTAATCTTTAATTTTCCAGATAAGGGGTATATCTGTAAGATGTATACTTCCTAAGAAAGTTTGGCCTGTTGCTCATTTTAATTGCGTATCTGGGGAACTTGTCTATCACTTAGGCACTTCCTGATGTCTAGTTAAGAAGGGTAACTCTTTATATTATCCTGGGAATGGATTAACCCTGTACTTTTTTACAGACCTTTTGTTTCTAGTGAGTCTCGAATACCTTTCCTAAGGATGTGCTCGGAACTGTTGTTGGTCTACTCAACAGGAACATGCTGGGCCTATGTCTATGGGCAGCAATGAAAATGCTCACTGTAGCTTTCTAATGACTCATAATTGCTGGTTGAGACCAATCCATCATCTTGCAAATATCATCTGGATTCATTATTCCTAAAATGCCTTGCCTTCAAACCCACACTGAAACTTTTTCTACCATTCCACACAGTCAACATAACTAAATCTCTATTCAGTGTATTCCCCATAGGTCAAAATTATACTACATGCACAAGCTCCCTGTGATTTTACTGAACTTTTGTAAAAATGTCAGATAAGACAAGTTCCAGAAGCAATTTTTGCTGTGTAGTAGTTTCTTACAGATGCCTGGTAAAATACTACAAATTAGCAGCTAAAAACCACGCCCATATATTAGCTCGTGGTTCTGGAGGTCAGAAGTCTGGGCACGGTGTGGCTGGGTTCTCTGCTCAGGGTCTTACCAGGTTGAAATCAAGCTATCATCCCGGGCTGTGGTTCTCACCTGAGCTCAGGTCTTCTTCAGGTGTACTGGTTGATGGCAGAATTCATTTTCTGTGGTTGTAGGTCTGTGTCCCTGCTTTCCTGTTAACTCTTAGTTTGGTGCCATATTCAGCTTCTAGGGGCTCCTGATCTCAGCTGTTCAAAATAGGGTGTTTGCTTTCTTCCAGACCAGCAAAGACTTCCCCTCCTGTGACCAGCCAGAGAAAGATTTCTGCCTTCCAATGTCCCAAATGATTACGTTAGGTTCCCCTGGATAATCTCCCTTTCTTAAAGTCAACTGTGCCATATGATGTAAATGAATTGTGAGAGTTAAACCCATCATATTCACTGTGGCTAGACTTATGCAGGATGTGTATACCAGAGACAGAAAATCTTGGGGACCATCTTAGAATTCTACCTACCAAACACTGTTAACAAGTCCTAGGCATAGAAATGCCTGATTATTTCTCTCCTTTTTCTTTCTTATTTTTGAATCAGCTCCTTATCTTTGCAAAACACTGTCCAAATGAGACTGTCATTCAATTTTTAAAATCTCTGGTAAATATCTGTTAAAAAATTTTTTTAAGTCTAAATGAATTACTTAAATAAACAGGTACTTAGAACCAGCCAAACCTGGGCAAGGGTCTGGATTCTCCTTCTTCATGGTGACTCGACCTCAGCCAGTTTAGTGATGTAGTTATGGAACCCTTTCAGTCTGTTTCCCTCTATAAGATGGAGACAGTAATTCCCACCTCTGGAGTGCTGTCAGTATTTAATGGGTGTGTTAAAATTCTTACCACAATGCTAGGTTCAGAGTAGCCAGTTTCTCTCCTTTTCCTTCGTTTTATTTATCTTTTCATTTTGGTTCTGCTTGGTTTTTATTTAAACTCAGAAATCTGCAATAGATCAAATAGACCAGATTTTGCCTTACAGAAAAATGTTACCGTTCCACCAACACATTATTCTCAACAGGGTTACAGTATTCTACAATTTATTACCATTGCCAACACCTTGCCTGGTATGGAAGAGCTCTAATTTGTTGATCCCTCTTAAAATGCTTATCATGGGAATCGCACTGACCAGCATATTGATCATCAAAATAATAAATTACATACTTGGGGCGCCAGCACCACACCTTGAGTACTTTAAATATTGATCATGGGAGGTGATTTATTTATATTGGTTTTGTACAACACATTTAATGCGTTCTACTTATATAATGCGGTTCTAGAACTACTCCATGTCTAATAGAATTCTTAGCTGAGTTTCCTTTTCTACAGTGAGTAGAACTTCAGGGATCAAATTTGTTCCCCAGTTTATTGCCTTTGTTTTTTTTAATCATCCAATAACTTAGTTAACTTAATCAATCGCTTAGAAATTATTTGCAAGTGTCCCTCAAATTAGTTTTTGCTTAATTTTTTACACTTGACATTTGACTCTTACTAGGTTCCCTGATTCTTTTTTCACAATTTCTTCACTTCGGAAAAAAGTCTTAATTTTTTTTTTCTTCATTCAAGTGTGTAGTTTTATCACTTAGTCACGCAGGACTTGTGGTCAAGTTACTTTCTTCGAAATACATTGTGGTGCTTTTAAATGACTTAAAGGTTTCCCCTGGGATATTAATGAGTAGTTTTTTTTCAGTGTTTTAAATATTCTGTCAGTTTGGCTGTTTCTTTGTTTTCTTTTCTATCATTAGGCACCCTCCTTCCAATGGATATTTTTGGTTCCCCTCACTTCTATTAAAATGTTGAATTTGATCATGCTATTACCACTTAATAATTACCACTCTTCTGACCACTGCTCAGAGCTAAACCTACTACATTTCAGCCTCCTTGAAATTCTAAAGGAATTTTATCTCAAAGTCATTTATCATATCCAAATACCTGACACCCACATTTTGTCATGGTTACGATTTCTGCCAATCTATATGGGGATAAATGTGCTGCCTTATAACTATTACCTGGCTTAATTTTTTGGGTTCTCTTTGTCTTGTTTAACATATATGATTTATTCTCATTGTCCCAATATTTTGCTACATCTTTATTCCTTAAATATGGACTGTCTGCTTACCAAGTTTCCACTTACTTCCCTTGTTTTGTAGTATTTTTATCTTGGATGAATCAATATTCAAACATTTTTTGAATGCTCAAATCGAGTAATTTGAAGAGAGTTAATAAAAGAATAACACGTAAAAGCACAATAAGGAATGGTGCAGTGTTCCAGGCTGAGTAACAGTGAAGAGCCATTCGAAGAGGCAAGCAGAGGGAGTGATAATTATGGGAACCCTGGGGCTATATGAAGGCTGCCAGAAACTGAAATTTAGTGATGGATGCATCCAACTCTCTGCAACCCAGTAGGACTAGAGTGTAAGGAATAAATACGCCATCACTTTCCTCCCTTCCTTCGATTTCCTACCGGAAATCCCCACTGGCTAAAACCCAACTGGAATTCAGAGGATAACAGAGTCCTTTCAGCATCTTCTCTTCATTCTGAGCAGGAAAAGAAGGATACAGAGTGAGCCTGGAAGGGAAACTGAAGAAATCCTGCAGAAACACCAACAATGCTTACACCCCAATCTCAATGCCTTGTTAGAGAGGATGTGGCTTTAGAGCAGCATATGCCATTGTTCAATTTTTCTCCCTCCAACTGGGCTCTCAAATACCATTCACTGTCCATATATTTTGTCAAGCATTCCCTATCACCATGGCTCCTGAGATGAGCTTGGAAATACTTAACGCATTCTTAATTAAGATGCAACTTGTTGTCACCTCTCTGGGAAGCTTTCCATAAAGTCCACACGAAGACACTTTGAAATACATGATTGTTTCTCAGGTGCAGTTCTTAGAAGGAGCAGCATTTTAAAGAACATTAATGGCATCAATCCAATCTCCTCTTGTCAATCAAAATTTTGGAATAGGGCCTTCTTACTGTGCTTTCCAGTGATGTTACTAGATGACTCAATGTTGATTCGTTTCCTGTTCTTGTTAGCATTAATTGTAATAATATTGTCTGTTTTCTTTGTCCCTAGTAATTTACAACGACAGTAAAGGAAAGGAATCTAAGAAATAGTCTTTTCATCTTAAAAGTCTGAATCTCTTTCTTTTCAAATGTAATACATGATAGATCAACCTTGCTAGTGGTTTTATAATGTCTACTGAAATCTCACCAGTGTGTTCTATCTAATATTTTTTTCAGTTCTTCTTTACCATTTAAGGGGTGATAAAAGTCTCCATTGCCATCAAAACATCTCTGCCATTGGCACACCATAGTGCCTGAAATTCCCATCTTTAGAGAAACTTCTCTGATATAGGACTTTTTATCTCCAGGAAGTTCCTATCAAGTGGGTTTAGATTAACTAAGAGAGGTAACATGTTGACATACAGAATCACTAATCAGCTTCAAAGTCATCAGGCAAAAAGAGTCGTTGACATTCAGATGGAGGTTCCCATTTAGAGAAGCTAAAGGCTTAACCTTCAGCTGATGGAATTAACCCCGGCTCTTTTTTTTTTTCCTGTCTCAGTTTATTTAACAATAGGTAGTAAGAAATCAAATTTAACAGTCTATACAGTGATCCAAAGTTCATATTTGTAAGTAATCAACTTTAATCCCATGATTTACAAGTTGAGGGTTTTTGCTTTCTATTTTCAAGTTTTACAGAAAGTGTGTGTGTGTGTGTGTGTGTGTGTGTGTGTGTGTTGGAGGGGGTGGGTGGGCAGGTAAGGAGGAAGAAAGCAAGCAAAGAAGAAACCCCAGGGGCATTTTGCATGTTAAAATCATCCCACTGGAATCGTTCCTTACCCTCTTTTTAATTTTTTCCTTTGTTAGATGTAAAAATAATGAAAAAAATTCTTTCAAGAAACAGAACCACAATATATAATACATCAATTTGGCAGCTGCCCCTGTATATTTTGAAAAAGTCATTTTTCTCTCTACATGTACAAATTACTTTAATACTTGAAGTTTTTACGATCAGACTTATGGAATAGAAGATTTTCTGGAGCACAAAAGTTGACTTGAGGGGAGGAAAGGGGGCTTTTTTTCCTTTTTTTTTTTAGACATTTTTAAAAGAATGAACATCTTTGAATCCAAAGAAAAAACTTGGTATTGTAATATATATTTACATAGAGAGAGAATGTAATTTTCAAGTAACATTAACCCCTTTTGTCCTCTGGTTTTAGAAATGTTCTTTTCTAACTCTTCCATAAAGTGAGGAAACTAGGGGAAAATGTCAGCCATCTGCACCAGTAAATAATAACTATTAATATTACATAATTTCATTAATTTAAAAAAAAATAAAACCCATTGGAGGTACAAGGCAGGCATGTGGTTGGCTTCACAGACCTCAGCCTCCTCCCAACGCACATGTCCAGCATATTTCTAGTCATGGGTAAAACCAAAGAGCAGAGGGTTTATCTGCAAAAAATCTCAAATACCAGAGCTGAGATTTATCTGAAAATTAAGCCCCAGGTATCTCTGTCAGCAAGTGCTTAGGGAAGACCTTTGGTTAAATATATGGACTGGTAAATTTTCATAAAAGATAAGACAGGAGAAGTTTAGGGCTAAGGGCACATCAGAGGCAAGGTCTGGGGAGGGAATTATAAAGTTAGAGGCCAATAGGACTGGAAATACGGAGTGTGCATAGGCCGTTAGATGCTCACAAGGGAAATGGGTACATTACAAGCACATTTTGTCCCCTCTCCCCAACTTAAAAATATGATTGGTCCATCTTATTGGCTACAGGACTCAAAATTATGCTTTGATCATCTCTTTATGATAAGAGACACTTCTTTCAATATACAAGGCAAGGTTTTAAACTTTGGCAGATATTGGCTCATTTCATCCTCACAATAACTCCATGAAATGGGCAACATCATCATCCTGATATTACAGATAGGAAAAAACTGAGTCTCAGAGCATTTAAGTCACTTATTCTAATATCAAACACTGCCAAGTGGCAGATCCAGGAATTAGCCCCCGACATTCTGATGCAGAGGCTTTATGCTTAACCATTACACTGTACATTCTCTCGTGGATACAGAAAGTACATCTTGCCCCTCAGATTAACATGTTGCTGTGTGCATCAATCAGATCATCCCACCCCACATCTTTCTCTATGGTCTCAGTGTGTAGCTGGACCAAGGCAGTCACTACTCTGCTACCTTGAAAAGGCACTAGGCTTGGTCGTGAATCCTGGTATGGGTAAAACGCAAAAGCAACAAGAAGTGTGGTCTGGGTGAACTTTAAATAGAACATCTCTCTGTGTAGCTGTGCAACCGTTTCTGGAAAAATATATGCAGGGCAAGATGAACCACTGCAAAGCAATGCTTCCATAAGGCATCTGCTGCAGGTCCATGCCTCTGGCAGCCTTCGGGAATAGAGAACATCTGTAGTAGCCACATGCCCCAAAGCCTGGTGTCAAAGCCCAGGAGTTCCCCACTAACGCTGCCAATGGGAGAAAAAGCCCTGCTTTCACTAGTTTCTAGGACAGGACATCATTTCTGCTCCTTCTGCTATTTTGTAAAAAGAGCCTAGGCATTTAAAAAATAAAAATGAAAATCCTAAGTTATAATGGTCAAACGGGATAGGAAATTTTGTGAAAAGAGAGGAGGGTTAAGTTACCTAGAGAAATATCTTCAATTTCACCTTTTTCTGCTTCTATCACTTTTGTCCCAGACAGGCCTACGGAGCCTAATTTTAATCCCGTCAAGTTCTGTGCAAACACAGTGAGAGCAAAGCAACAACCAGGAATACACCGTGCGCACAGCACACCAGGCATATGGCCGTGCACAGCCTTCGTCAGCAACAACATCCGCGTGGCGGTGCCTGGCCTCAGGATTCTACTTGTGTTTGACCTTGACAGTAGTGTGTACATACCAGGGTGCTGTGCAGATTTGCTCTTATGTTGAGTCAGTCCAGTTGGTTCAGTGTTAATGCAGTTCTACTGGGTGAATGGCAGTTGGGTGGGATGGACTTGCTTGAGGTAGATCAGAGGTTTGGTAACATGAGTATGTCTTATGAAAAAAATTTTGAACCAAATAACATTTACTTGGTGTAAAAACCACAAAGCATTAAAAAATTGTCATAAACATGCCCCAAAAGTTCCTGATTACAAACGTAGACTTGGTTTGCCTGTAAATCAGCCTCAGCTTGTTCTAACACTTATATGTCCCAATACACTAATTCAATCCAAAAATCTCAAAAATTAAATGGGGACCAGGGCTAGGAAGTAGGTAATCATAATAGTACCTACTTTGTGGGTACTACAAGGTGTAAGAGTTTTTCTTCCTTATTTCAATTCCCAAATAATTTCTTAGTGGTTTATCAAGTTTAGAAAGACAGCTAAACTTGCTTTTTTCAAACATTAAGTTTACAAGTATGATGAGAACCTAACCCCTGGACATTAATGTTAACAGAGGAAGCGTCAGTGGAAAGGAGTGAGAGTCAACAAATAATTGTAAGTTCACATATGTTCACATTTTGAAAATGAAGAGGAAAGACTTCCTGAGAAAACAGATTGAAAATATTTCCTTGCAGATGTCAGAGTTTTCTCATGCAATATCTGATGCAGAATAGTCATGGATATTGAATGAGGGCTTCTGTGCTTTAAAACCTGATCTCTGTCAAATAGTGTGAACTGGACCTAGTCTGTGAAGTGCTCTATCATATTTCATTTAGTGGTAACCTTCTAGCTTATGGGAAAACCATTGCTGCAAAATATGTGATCAAATATGCCAATGCTATTTTAGTTGGATTTCTGAGAGCTTAGATCAGGACCAACACCAAGCAAAATGTATTGCATAGGTAACACTGGCCTTTGCCATTCTCTTTCCCCTCCTGCTTCAGCCCCTTGTTCCCTGTCACTTAAGCATCTAGGTGACCTATGATATTTATTTTCCTCCCTCTCAGAAGGATGTCTTTAAAGCAGGGAGGGAGCTAGCCCAATTCACTGTTTTCCAATGGCATTTCAAGGAGCTGGATGTTATTGCAAATTTCTCTAAAAAAGTATTTCAGAGTCAAGTTGATTTGGGAAGTGCTGCATTAAACAAAGTAAATATATACTTGTTTTTACAGAACTTCTCAAAACCTCTAATACAATGACGTGCATTGAGCATCTTCTAGAGGAGAACATTTCCCAAACTGGATCATTAACAGAAAGCCCTTTCCAGTAGCATCGATTAACATCTCACCGTTTTGGAAACACTGATGTAAGAGAAAGAGTGAAAACTGGAAAGGTCTGAGTTCAAAGCCTGGTTCTACTAGTTACTTGAGAAACTTCTTTGAGATAAAGTTTTCTCATGAGAAACATGTGACACATAGAAGACATTTAGAAAATAGTAGCCATGATTTAATTATATAGTTGTTAATGGTAGTAGTAAAGATAGTATACAGGGACTGAGGGAGCAGAGTGGAGCACCTTTATTCTTAGAAAGCCCAGAGCTGATAAAAAGAAGGAGAGATGGAAAGTGGTCATGGGGCAGTGTATGACTGGATGGATTCAAATGGAATGTGGGGCTGGGCAAGCCTGGACAGATAGATGATGCCTTCCTGCCTCCCAAGTAGCAGAAGGGAATTCTGCCTAAGCCAGGAGGACAGTGCAAGACTGAGAGAAAGAAGTGGAAAGAATTTTAGTTCTCAGGCCATTGCTTATAAAAGATAAAAACCTCTTAGAACTTACCTGATTTAAAAATCATGGAACTCAGGGTCTTGGCATAAAGAAGGAATTGGAACCAAGTATTCTACCCAGTCATGGAAAGGGGAAGAAATGCCCCAAAATCAAGGGCAAGGAGAGACTGTGCATGGCTTACTTTTCATCTGCAAATAGGAATGATAATGGTACCATCATCAAGCTTTTGTGAAGGTGCAAATGTATTAAGGCACATAAAGCCATTAGAACAGTGGCTGGCACCCAATAGACGTTAGCTATTATTGTTACCTTTCTTTCTAAAATGTGCTTTCATTACTGATCATGGTACTTCTTGAGCAAATCCAGAAATAAAGATTGCTTCATACATTTCTACTATATAGCAAATTCTTTGCACTATGGAGCTTGCCAAAAGAGACAGAGTTCTGTTATCACAGAAGTTACCTGGTATATAGTATACTTTTTACAGACAATAGGACAGTCCACAGGGACAGGAAAAATACGGGAATCAAACTAAGGGCCTCGTCACTACAAAGTTAAGGAGACACATTTTAAGACACTAGAAGATAAAAGAATCTTCCATCTACTAAGCTCTCATTCTGTTCAAATTGCTGTTTGATGTACTTTCTCCTCTGAAGACAAGGGGATTAAGCTGATGGATTTATCTCTGAAGTTCCTTAAGAGCGGAATGACTCAATTTCATCATCAAACCTTTGAAGGAAATTGAGCCACCATTTCACTGGTTGAGAAAGTGGTTTTCCTATTCCATTTAATAACAGTAAAACTTGTTTATTGCTCACTTCCTACATACCAGACTCCATGCTAAGTACTTTCAATGTATTAGCTAATTTCACCTTCCCTACAGTACTGTGAAGTGGGGTACTCTCTCTTCCTTTCCTCACTTTTCAGATGAGGAATCTAAGTCTTGGAGAGATTAAGTAACCTGCCCAAGGTCACTCAGCAAGTAATAGCAGAGCCATGTCTGTCCAATTCCAGGGACTACACAGAGCTACATATCCAAGGAATTTACTACTCACTGGCACGGCCTCAACACTTTCTGAATGTTTAAAATTGTTTTAAATAAGACGTAATTAAAAATAAATAATTCATGCTGTTGACATTTCAGTGCTAATACTATATCGCACAGGGTATGAGCGTGACAACCAGGCTTGTGTAAATTAGGCTAGTTCTTCATTTTGCAAATAAAAGGCATATATATAGTCTCTCCTGGAAATTTGGAAAGGGTACTTCTAGTCCCATGTTACTCCATCAGATACCTAAACTATCTAAATACGTTCACAGTTGTTCAACTTAATCATGTTGGTGATTGTTACGTTAAATCTGTGTATGTTGGTGACTACTACGTTAAGCTTGTTTCTTTAGACCTAATGCATTGTCAGAGTTGCAGCTCAGTTCTTTTGTTAATAATGTCTTTTGTATAAAGTGTCTTTGTTAGCTCACATAGTTCCTCCTCTTGTGCTCTCACTAGACTCCTTTAGGTTTAAGCAGGTGACTGGTAAAGTAAGAGAATGGGCGAATCTTAGAAGACTTGCCTCCCACAAGCAGTCAAGTTTGACCCAGTCCACAAGGCCAGACTATATGGGCTCATTGGAATTACCTATTCCATTTATTCTTGTTGATATGATATTGTATGAGTTATTAATAGTCTTTCTAAATGTGCCTTCTGTCTCTTCAAATAGCTCCTCTACCTTTTGAAATTACTTCTCTAACACATCACTGGGACCTAAAAGAGCCATGTCCTCAGTCTGTACACTAAAATACTTCCTCTGAAGATACTCTCATACTTGAAACAATCACTGCATCCCCAAGACCAAAAGGTGAATTTCAAGAACATGGAAGGCCATCAGGACATGACCTTCTATGGCTCAAGCCTTGTCCATCACTTCCCAGTTCACACTCTGTGCTCTAGTATACAATTAGTCTATGTAAACCAAGTTACTTGACAAACTAACAAAAAATGTTTCATGTGTCCATGTCTTTCCAGCAGCCAGAGCCTACCACTTCCCTTTCTCAATCCACCTCAATTCACAATTCTCAATGTGAAGTGGCTTCACATTGTTAGCCCAAGTCATTGCAATGCCCACAAAGCGCTGCTTCCTCAGCCACCCTCCACTTCCACCCCACTCCCCTGCTCTGTTATCTCTCTGACCTGGATCTCTTACCACTTTCCTCTCAGCTTAATCTGTTTTAGCAACACTGGCTGCCTGCCCTGACAAGCTCCACCTCAGGGCATCTTAGTCAGCTCAGGCTGCCATAACAAAGCACCACAGACTGAGTGGCTTAAATAACAGAAAATTATTTTCTCACAGTCTGGAGGCACAAAGTCCAAGGTCAAGGTGCTAGCAGCATTAGTTTCTGGTAGGAACTCTCTTCTTGGCTTGCAGATGGCTGCCTTCTCACTGGGTCCTCACATGGCCTTTCTTCTGTGTGTGCAGACTCCTGATATCTTTTCTTCTTCTTATAAGAATGCTAGTCCTATTAGATTAGGGCCCCACCCTTATGTCCTCATTTAGCCTTAATTACCTCCTTGTAGGCCTTACCTCCGAGTATAGTCACATGGGGGGGGGGGGGTGAATCTTGTTCCAGGATTCCATGATGGTCCTCTCCCGTTCTTTAGGTCATAAATTGTCCAAAAGTGATATTGATATCAGCAAGCAATGACCTATATGGTGTGAACTGAGGGATATCTGAAAGGTCTTATCCACACAACCAAAATATTTCTTCTCTATAGAGGCCACATTAGAGCCCACCTTGTGATGATTGTTGTTTTTCACTACTCCCCTTTAAAAAATTATCCAGAAAGTGGTAATCCATTATGTCATCAATATTCTATGAGAAATTAATATATCTAATGATGCACCTCATTGATAGGCATAATATTTCATCTTGGAGGCTTGGAGAGAGCAGAAGAAGATGGAAGAGGTTCTAAAAAAATGAAATAAAAGGAAACATTACATACTGAAAAGTCAAGGACAAATTTGTCTTGTTTCTCTCTTGTGTCTCCACTTGGCTATATCTTAAGTCATTTGTGACTGGGTAGCTTTCTCCTTCTAAGAGGTATAACAGTCCTCTTTTGCTTTTCTAATAGGCTCTTCAATTTAAAAAACAATGCTGCCTCTTTGATAAGGCCTTTGTATCCCAAGGTTGCTATGTTTAGTTTTTCTTCTAGGACAGGTCTCCAATGATATTCTTTTAATCTTCAAAGAGCACCCCCCACCCCCAATCTACTAGAAAGAAAGGAATTTAAAACTCTGAGGCATTCACTAAACCTATCAGCTCAGAGAAGAATAATCTCCACTTGGTGCCCAGAAATACAAGCAAAGAGTGTAGCTTGTGGTTCCAAGAATGGTAAAAGCTTGGAGGAAATTACATAGACTTGAGAGTTAACTTGCCCCTCTGGAGACCCTCCAGCAAGAGGCAAAAGTAATAGCTCACATTGTTGAGTTTTGCTCCATGTCAGGTACTGTTCTAAGAGCTTTACACCCGTATGAGTTCTACTGAAAAAGCTCAGGCTATGAACAAAATGCAGCTAACTTCTATTTTTCATCGTCCCGTTAAACTTTATTCCCCAGAGTAACTCCCCACTTACTTTGGATGATGTTTGGCAGATCCTTCCCTTATTAGGTCATTCCCAGATAATAAAGCCTTCTGGTTACTTTCTGTTACACAAACGGTCTCGCTTCTAAAATTACAGTTCCCAACCAGCTTCAGGTCAGAGGCAACGGGAAGCCAGCTTCAACCTCCTACCCTTTATCCTTTCCCCACAATCTACAAGGTATGGCTCCCTACTTCCCCTTTAACTTTACCTACTGTCCAAGCCCGTCCTACACCACAACCACCACGCTGGCTTCCATACTGTTCCTTGAGCTCACAGCCATGCTTCCACCTAAAGGATTTTGCACTGGCAGAGCTACATAGCCCACCTCCCCATTTCCTAAATGTCTTTGCTTACATGTCATTCTGCAGGAGAAGCATTTCCTTACCACTGTCATCATCTACCACCTTGTTCTGCATTCTTCTTCATCATTGTACTTATTTTTACTTGATGTATGTGTTTATTAATTATGTCCCCCCAGTAGGATATAAGTTTTACAAGTTCAAGACCTTGATTTGTTTTCTCACTGCTGTTCTTCTCATTACCATCTGAGAACTCAGACCAGTGCCTGACCCAATATTAGGCACTCAATAGACATTTTTTGATTTCAGGGTAAGGATACCCTATGAGTACAAACAGTAGAATAAAACATCTTTCAAGCAGCTGAGAAGGAAGGGTCTTGGTATTTTATTTAAAAATGCCCCTAGGAGTTTATTAATAAAGGAGTAGCTACTCAGATTACCATGAGTTTGCTTGCTCTGTGGCTACAGTTAAAAATTAACATTCTAAACATTTTATTAAAATTAGCACTGTTCCTTCTAAGCAGCCTTTCCCACTTTGACAGTGTTTTCACTCAGGAGACAAAACATGGAAATGAACCTGAGTCTAACCAATATTAGTATAATTGCATGTATAATTTTATAATCATTGGATAATGTTATTGTAAATAAGCTGCTTCTTAGAAAATCATTGTTAATTTCATTTGAATACAAGGTTTATTTCACCAAGGCCTGAACTTTTTATTTCCAGATTTTTTTTTTTTAGTTCTCTTATTTATACATTATTGAAAGTGTCTATTTTTGTCTTCATTGCTTGATTAGTATTTGCTGGATTATGCTTCCATTTCTCTTGCTCCCACTGTTGCAATCAAGAAAAATATTTAGGAACACACAATAATGACTTTTTAGAGTAATGTTACTTTACAAAAGTAGTATCTTAACAGAACTTGGAGTTTGTAGCATTATGCAAGCTAAACTGTTTTTGCACTGTAAAATGTATTAGATTCTTCTCCTCTTATAAATTCCATATATCTCCTTTCAGTATCTGCTTTCCAGGAGTCTTATGCAAGATTGATGGAGACATTAAATCCAAAAACTAAAAGAGAAAAAAATGTAAATGTGAGTCTTCAGTTGACTTTAAAGGAGATATATTGCTCAATAGAAACATGCAGGGAACAATGATAGTGGGCAGTAATCCTAGATTAATTACACTTACTCAATATGTTTATGGAACCAATGCATATGGCCAAACTTTTTTATAAAGCACTATAATTGTATGATTTTTTGCACTGGACAGTAAATGTACCAGCATTAGTATTGAAAGACAGGATTTTTGTCCCTTATTACTGAAAGCAAAATTACTCTGCCCTATTACAAACCTATTAGATCTCTATTCCTACATCTTTTATTTATTGATCTCTCAAAAATCTGTGCTTTATGTTTTATTGTACAATCAGCAGTAAACCTCAAATGTTGAAAGATTTGAAACTGTGAAGTAACAAATCTGTGAATTCACAATGGTATTCTAAATGATCCAGGAAATGTAATTTTAAGTGGTAAAATCAATATGTGTTTTGGTTCATTAGCAAAATACATAATGGCTATTTCTAGCATCTCCTCAGACTCTCTGTTTAATCATTTTGTATTGTGATGCCTGGCCTGAAGCAATTCTATTTTTAGTGCTAATGGAATAGCCCTAAATTGCTTATTTTCTGTTTACTAAAGTCATCCTGTTTGTTACCATGGAAACTGACAACTGCTCTAGCTAACTATTTTATTAAATGAATTGAAGATGTAGCTGAAGACTGTGAAGGTGCAGCACATCATTCTTAAGACGTACTTTCCAATAGCTGCAAAACTATGGCCATATCTATAGAAAAAAATGAAATTAATTATGAATAAGGTCGTCTACATTTCAAACTGGCGAGGCTTATCCACATTTGAAAATCTGAATCAAAACTAGCACATAGGCACCCCCAACTTACAGAGAGTATATGTTCTAAAAGTGTATTTGTAAATCAGTTCCTTGGAAATTGGAACACATTAACCCATAGAAACAATTTCATAAATAATAATTAGGTCTCCAGGGCCACCCTCAAAAGCCCTTTGACCTATGATGTCTCAATCTATAGCAATATTAGCAGTAGCCTTTGTTCTCAGCTCTGGCAGCAGGAGCCAATTCACAGGGATGAGAAGAAAGGAAAGAGTTTTCTCCTACTTCGTTTTTAATAGTGAGAGCATACATGGAACACCATTTCGGAATACGAGCATCCACAGTAGATGTTGGAGCTCTCAATGCCCCTGTCTCCAGCCTCTTGCGGTCCCCTTATTACCGACCCTCCTGAGTTGGTCCTCAACGAGGGTCCTCCTGCCCAATGTCATTCGAGCCAATAGAAGAAGACTGAGTGCGGTTCAGAAGCAAAGGAAAGTTTATTCTTTGATCAAAGCATGGAGAGGAGGTGTGAGCTCCTGCTCTAGAGTCCACGCTCTCCCTCCACCCACGCCCGCCTACCCGGCCCACAAAGGCTGTGGGCGGGGCTGCTTTATAGGGCTCCAACTGTGGGGAAGCGGGGTGGAGTTCTGGTGAGTGGGGTGGAACTAAAGCTCCTCTAGGCTCCAGATTGCAGTGCCAGGGGCGCAGCAACTCTGCACGCGGCCCACTGAGTTGGGGTTTTGGGCGCAGCCATTTTGCACTAGGAACTCTGGTCTGAAGTGCTGAGTGCAAGGCTGCTGCCCGAGGCACCCTATGAGCAAGTGAAGCTAGACTAAGCACAAAAGAAGTTAGACCTTATCTTATCACCTAGATTCCATCTTATTCTTCCTGGGGACCCAATGGGCTTTGCCAGTGACACTCTCACTTTTGCACATCTCCCTTCCGGAGTTTCACGCCAGACAGATCTTGCTCCCACCCTGATCCTGCCTGTACATTGAACCGTCCTTCTCCTCAAGATGCAAAAGGGCCCCAGCTAATTGTTTAGAAGAAAAAAAAAGAGAGAGAGAGAAAGCAATCAAAATACTCTCTATTGCCTAAATGATTGAACTCCTCCTGAAGTTTTTGCATTTTAAAAAATACAATATTTTTTGAACCCAAATAAATCCCTAACCTGTGAGATTTCCATCGCCACGACTAAAGAAAATATTCAGAGGGTCAATGTGTGAGGAAACTGCTCTGAGGGAATACTCAGCTTTGGAAGTCAGACCCCAGAAGTCAGTTGATTTAAAAGAAGTCAGCTTCTTGACTGTCTTCTCTAAATCTTGGGTCTTGGGTTTTCTGTTCAAGGATGGTTGTCAGTGGTTAGTTGTAAACTGAGTCATTCCTTTGTTCATTTCATTTCCAGGAGATTCTAATAAAATGTATCTTATTAGCCCTATAATTGTGCTTTTAAAAGAATATCACCTTCCCGGTTAAAAAGATCAAATTAACACAATAATATAGACAAAAGTTTTGTTCTTATTTTCTAACAGAATACAAACCAAACAAAATCATTGTGATTTGGGCATTGTGAATTTTACACAGAAAAGGAAAGAATTATTAGGACATGTTTAAGACAGAGTCAGTCATTTTTTATTTGATGTCTAAGAAATTAAAGAAGAAAAAGGAAATAATTTGAGATTATTTCAGGATGAGAAAAAATAAGTTATCTTAATTATTTATAGAGCTATATTTTATATAGATTCAGAATTAAAATATATAAGAAAAGGCTGACAGTTATTTCTATAAAGTTAAAGAAAATGTCTTTTTTTATTATTATTAAAGTGGTGAGTATAAAAACAAATAAGATTTGATTCCATTTTTCCATAATGTAGTACTTGAATTTTGCCTGTAAAATCTTTCTGGGAAATTTGTGCATTTTTACGTAAATATATGTGCAATAAAATATGAAATAAAAAAATCAAATTTTAATTGAATTTCAGTGGTCATTGAGGGCTTTGTTAGAATTTTAATGTTACCGACACTCCAAAATGAAGGCATATTTTTGACCTTACACTCATTTTTTTTAAATCTCCTTAGGTTCTACTTTCATTTGTAACACTCACATCATTCCAGTGAAAAACCAAGAGGGCGTGGCTATGATGTTCATCATTAATTTTGAATATGTGACAGATGAAGAAAATTCTGCTTCCCCAGAGAGGCTAAATACAATATTACCAGTCAAAACTGTAAACCGTAAGTAAAAGACAACGTAATGCTCTTGATACTCTGCTACTGTAGTAATTTCAATACATGCTTCATTTTGATTCAGTTCTCAAAATATGTTTGCATTTTATGTAAAATAATTTGTATATAAAAAAGCCATAGCTGACATTACCCATCAGTGCCTAACAGAAGTGATCAGCTGCTTTCAAAGCCATTTGACTTGGTTATACCAAACTTATTTAGCCAATCCCCTACTGATGGGCATTTAGGTTGTTTCCAAATTTTGGCTATTGTAATAATGGCAGAATGAATTGTGCATATGTATTTTCATGTGTATATGTACATTCTTCGACAAAATTATCTTCAGAGTAAGGTTCTATAAGTGGCATTCCTGGGTCAAAGGGTAAATGAATATGTAATCTTTTTAGATATTGCCAAACTCCTCTCCTTATGTTTGAACCATTTTACACTAATACCAATGTATTATATAATACAATACAATGTATTGTATATACATTGTATATAATATTGTATATACAATGTATAAAATACAATGTATTATATCTTTCCTCCAAAGCCTTGCTAACAGAGTGAGTCAGTCTTCTCGATTTTTGTCATGATAAGTGAGAAGCAATACCTCAATTAGTTTAGTTTACATTTCTCTTATTATGAGTGAGGTTCACATATTTAAGCACTGTGGACATTTCTTTTTCTGTCAATTGTCCATTATTTGTATACATTTTCAAATTTTTTGTCTTTTTCTTTTAAATTGTGGAATAAATGGCAAATCGCTTCCCCAGCAAATTGTCTTTTATCTTTTTCCTAATTTTTGTCACACGAAGCCTTTATTTTTTTGTAATGTGGCTAAATTTATCAACCTTTTCTTTTGTCGATTCTGAATTTTTGAGTCATAATTAGAAAAGCTTTCTCCATTCCAAGGTTGTAAATAAATTCATATTTTTGTCTAGACTTATGTTTTAGGATCTCTAATCCATTTTAAGTTTAGCTTGGTTTATAGTGCAAGTTATAAATTTAATTTGTCATTTTATCAATGGTTTTCCAGTTGTTCTAACATCATTTATTAGAAAGTCTGTCTTTCACCAGTAATTTGAGATATCACTTTTATCACATACTAAACTTTCTTATGTGCATGAGTATATTCTGGTCTTTCTATTCTGTTCTCTTGATCTGTGTCATTGAGAATCATACTGTTTTCAATATACGGTTAACCTCTTATATGACATACTCTCTTTAATATTAATTTTCAGGGTTTAAGGTTATTTCTTGTTGCATATTCCACATGAACATTAGAAACAACTTGTCTGGATAAAAAAAAATTCCCTATGATATTTTTATTGGATTCAGATCAATTTTATAAATTAATTGGAGGAAAAGTAACATTTTTATGATGTTGAGTCATTCTATACAGGAATATGTATATGTATTTTCATTTTTAAATCTAATTTTTGTTTCTTTCAAGAGTGTTTAAAATTTTTCCTTATTGTTTACCTTGCTGCTTGACATTTAACATGTTTTGTTGTTGCTGCTATTATAAATAGGATCTTCTCTTTAATTATTATCTTCTAATAATTTTTAAGGCTACTGATTTTTTCTGAGTATGTTTATTTTATGGTCTATCTTAGTGAGTTTTCTTAGTTTGCAGTGGCTTATACATTGTTCTGAGGTTTTCAAATGTTCTATAATATCAAATAAAGATTACTTTACATTTTCCTTTCCAATTCTTACACATCTAATAGTTTTCTCTTGTCTAATTGTGCTGGGTATTACCTCCAACATATCATTAAAAAGAAACTGATAGTGAACATCAGTTGTTCCTGAATTTTGTGTGAACGCCACCAGTGATTCCCATTAATTCAAATGATGGCATGTGGTTGAGTGGAATGTGTTTTATAATTTTATAGAAGTTTCCATTGACTTGTATTTATTAAGAATGGGTGTTGAAATTTGTAAATTGCCTTTTCATCATCTGTGGAAATGAGTGTGCTATTCTGTTTCCTTATTTTTATGGTAAATTTTATTAATAGAGTTACTAACACGGAACTGTTCTTACATCCCTGCAAGGAACCACATTTGGACATGATGTATTTCATCTTGTAATACTGAATTCTTTTCATCTAAAATTAATTTAGGATTTTGCATCAATCCTCATCAGGGAAATTGCTCTCCAATTTTTGAATATGTATATGCAATTTCGTTAGGTATTATTATCAATGTTATAATTACTTAGGAAAATAATTTGAGTTTCTTCTCTATTTTCTACTCTACATAACCATTTAAATAGTTTGGGGATGATCTGGACTTTAAAAGTTAAGTACAATTCCCCTGTAAAATCATCTAAACCTGGTACTTATTTGTGGAGTAGCTTTTTAACAATTATTTTCTCCGGAGACTGGACTATTCAGATTATCCAGCTCAACTAGTATCAGTATCTTTGCACTTCTAAGTATGCTTAGTCTTCTACCGTTCAGTTTGTCAAGTTATATCATTTCACTCCCAGTTTTTACCAACAAGACACTCAATTAACTTATTTTATATTTCCTTCTCCTTCCATTTTTGTTTGGTTGTGATACTTCTAGCTTCTCAGAGGATGTAATTTACATACTTCTCACTTTTGTTTTGGCCTTAAACTTCTAGTGAAATGTATTCAATGCTCACTACTTGTCTTTTTGTCAAAGTTTCCGCAAGCATAACTTCTTGGATAAAGTTCACCTCTTCAGTAAATGTTCATGAGTAAATCAACACTATTTTTCTATAGCCTTCACACTTGGAGGACAGCCTGGGTACATATAAGATATTTGGCCCACACTTTTTGCCCTGTGAACCTGGTAGATAGTGTTCTACTCTTCTTGCATCAAATGTTGCTAATGAGGAATCTGATGCCAATCCACTTGTCTGCCCTTTGTAAGGGATTTTGTTAATTTTCCAAGTCCCAGAAAATTTCAGAAACAAATTAATAATGGTAGATTTTAATCCTCCTATTTCAAACCAAGACAGACGTTTAAAGTCCAAAACTATTGCTTACATATGTCTGGATTTGACGTTCTAAGTCAATTTTCCTGGATACATGGTGGGCCCTTTCAGTATGTACATTCAATTCATGTTATAGTTCAGGAAATTTTATTGAATTATAATTTTTAATATTTATTTTATTTCTTTTGGTTTGTCTTCCTCAGGAACTCAAATAATATGGATGTTGCACCTTCTTTACCTGTCTTTCATATCCATCACTTTCCTCTGGTCCTTTTTTCTCTCTTTATTTTATTTTCTTAGCTTCTCTCATTTCTAGCCTCTATTCTTGTGGTTTGCTTGTAATATGTCTTAAGTTTTTAGATGATTTTGTCTTTTTCTTTCCTGAATTTAGTACCTGTATTCTTTCAGTTCTTGCTTTGCATTTTTTTCTTATTTGTCCAGTTTTTATTCTATGTTTTTGAGTTCCTAATTTATAATCTTATTTCATATCTCTAATTACTGGTTTGAATTTTTAAAATTTATTTTGGGATGTTATATATCTATTCTGTTTCATAACCAGATATTTAGCACACTTTGCTCTGCAAAGTATGTTTTTATTCCCATTTCCTGTTTTTCTCTTATGATATTTTTGTATGAATATTAGAGTATTCTTGTTTATAGCTATTCATGAAGGACTTTCGTGGACCATCACTAGCAAGAAATCTGAGGTGGGGCAAAGGGAATAGGTCTTGTTTGCATGCCTTTAAAAATTTTTCAGTTCCAAGTCTCATTCATATATAGCAAGGAGTTTGTAAATTTGGAGGGTTTGTGGGGAGGGGGGTTACTTGTTCTTTAAAATATATGGCATTGCCTTTTTTTGTTGTTTGCTTGTTTTTGTCTTCTGAATATTCTGTCCCCTCTTATATTAATAAGGGGACCTTATGTTTATCTGCTTCCTTATTTCCCAGCCTCCAAGGGACAATTCCACCTTTGAATATCCCTCCCCCTCTCCAAGATGTAGTGCTTTTCCAAGGCTGATATCTGGAGTCTTGTGCACTTTTCTAGCCACTTTGTATTGTCTCTCTAGTAACCAGTGCTTTGTCCATTAAGGTCACAGAACGTCTCTCAATATTTCTCACTCAGTGTTAAACTTCTTCTCCCAAGGGTAAACCCTATTTGATATGTGTTCCATTACTCTAAGGAGACCTCTGAACGCCCACCCCACCACTTTTTCCACTTAGCTTCTGCCTGACTATTGCCGTGTACTCTTCTTAGCCAATTCTGCTGGTCTTCGGCATTTATTTCCCTGACTACATATAAATTAAAGTTTGTAACGTCTCTTTCTCTAATTACTCTTTAGGCATAGTTTATGGGTATTTTTATTTGCCTCCCTTATTGATCTCTGTGGTTTTTAGGAGGATCTATGAGCAAATGAAAATTTAAGTTACTATCATTGTCTGTGGGAAGCTGGAAGCCTTATCACAAAACTGTAGTATTTACATAAAGAAATTGTTATATTATATGTAAATCAGATAGCAAAATATATGTAAAATATAAAACACAGTCCCAAAAACCTATGTTGTAAACTGAATTAATACTAAATCAGATGTACTCCAGCTGAAAATTTCTCATAGTCAGTTACTGCCTTAGGTACGTCTAAATGACAGTACAGTATCCTGATAAGGCAATATTAGGACAAATATATTAGTGTAATACAACTCCAATATTTTGAATATTTTTTTCTGAGCAATATCACACTTTGGAAAAATTCTCTATTAAAACCACCAATCTGGGGCTTCCCTGGTGGCGCAGTGGTTGAGAGTCCGCCTGCCAATGCAGGGGACATGGGTTCGTGCCCCGGTCCGGGAAGATCCCACATGCCGCAGAGCGGCTGGGCCCGTGAGCCATGGCCGCTGAGCCTGCGCATCCGGAGCCTGCGCTCCGCAACGGGAGAGGCCACAACAGTGAGAGGCCTGCGTACCACGCAAAAAAAAAAAAAAAAACCTATAAAAACCACCAATCTGTCAGTCTCCCAGGTGACATGTTTAGAACAAAATTGAATTACTATAAAAAACTATTGTAATACTAAAGACTTGTTCCTTAAAGTTGATGACTGTTTTTGATATCTTTATATTTTCTACTAACCAACTTAGTCATTACTGAATGGTTCCTGAGAGTATACCTTAGGTAATGTCGGCCTGTATTTTGGTAGTGAATGTCAATGAGATAATTTTTCTGGGGGAAGCCTAGTTTTGTTTCTTTATTGTCTTCAAAAAGTCTTCATTTTCCTCCCAAAATAGCTGTTTTTCATGGTCCATCAAGTTGGATGGGAGTAAAAAAGGGAGTAGTGTATCAGTCCTATGACAAAAAAGGGGATTTTAAAAAAAAGTATTCATTTCAAACTGAAATACAAATGGAGACTTGAAACTTTGATATCTTGAATGGAAGACAATCTATACAGTAGCCTTCCAGGTATCATACATAATCTATGCAACTTTATACTAGGATTAAAATGGCATCTCTTGTGCAAGTCATAGCAAATTCAGTAGTTTGTTTCTTATTATGTGAACATGAATGGCTTCCCTACACTGCAGCTGTCACTCATATAGGGAATCATTGGAGAGAGTACAAATATGCAGATAAAATTGTTTCCAGAGCATTACAAAGACCTATTATTTACAACCATTATATTGGTTTTGATTATACCTCCTGTCATTATATGCTTTAAATTTCTTTTTACTTGGTGTCAATTTTTGAGGAGTTGATTGTTAAGTCAAGCAGAAAAGTTAAAGAGAGACAAATTATATTTGGTAGCTTCTGATACTATCCAATTTCTACTTTGTATCATTTCTGATCTTTGGAAAACTCCTTTTTTTTCTTAAAGTATAATTTTATTACCTGTGTGAAATAACATGTTGGCTATTTCAAACATTGTTGCTCCATCGGTAGCCTCTAAAACAAATAACTCAATAAGGAAATAAAAGCAAATCAAATTTTGATACACCCTTTTTTGCAGAAACATCTCAACTTTCAAAAAGCTTAATTTCCTATCTAAATAAGGAGTGTGTAAGTGTGTGTGTGTCTGCGGGGGTAGGCATGCCCTTGTGTTGGAATTTAAGTGAAAGTAATGGGGAGAGGCTACTGTTTGTTTGAGATGATGTGGGTTTCTATATATTCAACTGCATCTCCTGAAATGTAGACAAAATAAGGGGAAAAATGTGAAGGAGCTATAAGAAACTTAGACGAAAAAGAAATGAAGTATTAAATTGAGAATATTAAGTAATAGAAAAGGAGCTAAGTACACAATAGAAAAGATGCATCATGAAAAGGCACTATGATCAATTGGCTGAGTAAATTCTGGAAACCTAGAGACTTGTATTGAATAAAAAGGTGGATCAATTCTCAGTACAAATATCTAGTTTCTGGGTCAGGAACACAGCACAGCAAAAGTGAGCAAATTTCTCTGGGAAGAACTCATTTTTCACAAACTTAATCTCTGTCGAAGATACAGGACCAGCCACAAATAGATGTCCTAAGTCCCCTGGAATGAAGCAAGTACAGGAGAGAGTATTATTCTGATAGGTCTATCAAATTGATATATACTGCACAACTGAGTTGATTAATTACTACATAATAAATATAAATACCAAATAAAAGATATAATTAAACATTTTCTCACTGATGGTTTAAACTCTGCAATCTGAAAAGTGGAAATGATACTGAGTAGAAGAGAAAATTCTACTTTTACTACCAACTAAAAGGGGGCCACATCTAAAGGAACTAAGAGCAATGGGAAGATGTGTTCTCTTTTTTTCTGCTCTAATATCTGTTTCTGTGAAATATTTGCACAACATGAAAGATAACCAAATTATGTGTCCTTGCTTACACTATTAATTTCAAAGTTAATTGTCAAGTGTGAGGCTTTTGTTTTCATTATTTTAAATAAAATATTTTAAAGTTTTATTTTACATTACTTACAAGTATATTTAAGTCTTATATTTCTTCTATTTTATAGCAGAAATCTAGGATCGCCAGTCTGGTTCACACAGACACACATACACATTTTCATTTGTTAAAAATGTCTTTAAGGGGATTGGGGGGAACCTGAATTAAACAAAAAATTCCTGATTTAACAATATACAACCAACAGAAAATTAATGCATTCTATGTTCTTATCCTGTCTGAAAACCAAAGAGTCAGTTGAGCCACTATAAATGTTGACCTTAAGCTCATATCCCCAAATAAATTTTAACTAATAACATTCACTCCTCTTATCATTTTAAAATAGTTTTTTGTTTAAATCTACGTAATTTACTGTTTCCATCATGGTCAAAAAAATCCATGAAATTTTCTCATTTTACTAAACTTGAAACATATCCCAACAAGAAAGCAGGCCCAAGTTAAGTCTTTTTAGTCACAGAAAAATACTGAATTTTATCATTTATTAATTTATAAATGATTATACTACAAGTCAGAATTATACATGAGATCCTAATTTTTAAGGTACTTTTCATCTCTTTCCCTTAGCAAGTATTTCAGAACTTCACCAGGTTCTTCATGACTCTCATGTCAAATCCACCTCCTATGTCAGACAAATCACCTCCCCTTCCACATCTCAGAGCAAGGGGAGGGCTTGGGCAAGAAGTCCCTTAATCAGCCCACCCTCAACAAATATATCTCAACCCCTGGAGGCAAATCTTAACTGGGGTCCACATCTCCACTTGAAACCCATTCCCTCTGCCATTCCTTCCAAATCTGTCCTTCCCAATGCCCCTCTCTCAGCTGTGTTTTCTACCGGCGCTTTCCCTTTTACTCATGCTGCTGAGAATAGCCTATACTTCAATAGATACATTCTGTTTACATCAAATAATATTTTCTCAAAGTTTCAGTTAGTTCAATGTGTTGCCAACATTTAAAAATTGGAAGATTACACCTAAAATTACGATGTCTGGGGAATTCCCTGGCCATCCAGTGGTTAGGACTCTGAGCTTTCACTGCCGTGAGCCCGGGTTCAATCCCGGGTTGGGAAACTAAGATCCTGCAGTCGCACGGCACAGCCAAAACAACATATCTAGCTTATTTTGGAAAAAAATGAGTATGCAGCCACACATTTGCAATAAGCTGGTAGAGAATACTGACCGCACCTTTAGACGGTATGTACTCCCCAGTTTGCCACAGTCCCCAACTCTCCTTGCTGCTGTTCATACTTGGCTTTCTTTACTTTTGTCCCCTGACTCTTCTTACAGGCATTTGGATTTTCCACACCTACTCATCGTCTCCCTTATTTCCTTTCTTCCTCTGCCCACTGTAATGAGCTTTCTACGTTGTGCTCTCAATGTTATCCTCTAGGTTGAAGGTACTGTGCTAAATTCGATTCCCTTCTCTCGGTTCTTTTATGTTTCATGACACCACACTCCTTTGCTTCTTTTGATCTCTGTGACAGCTATTTTAGTACCATTTTCTTGTTCCTCTTAAACAAGAAACTCTTAAACACTGTTTATCCCCCAGAAGCTGCTCTTAGTATTCTTCTCTTCTTAGTCATCTTCTCTGTACACCCCGCTTGGGCAAACTTATCTGTGACCTACAGGATAAAGGCTCCCTTTCAAATCAGTATCTCCAGACCACACCTGTCTCTAGACTTTTCCAATTACTTATAACTTCATATATCCAACTGCCCACTGGACATCTTTTTCTGGAAGATTTTAGCACTTCTGGAAATTTAGCATTTTCAAGCTAAGACTTGCCTTTCCATCCCAATTACCATCTACTCTATTCCGTCAAAAACTCTTGCTCTTCATACATTGTGAATGGTGTCATCATCCCAGCCACCCAAGCCAGAAACCTGGGCATCATGCTAAACTTCTCCTTCTCTCTAATCCTCTCTTTTCCCAACCGAAGAGTGATCAAATTCTCTCAAGCACACCTCCTGAATATCTCTCTCATACAGCCCACTGTAATTACCTACTCAGGCCCTCAACACATCTGCTGCAGTGATCTCAAAATTGGTATCTCTGCTTTCAGCTTCTTTTCCTCAGGATCACATGTCCCACTACTGTACATCAGATCATAATACTCCACTGTTTCTATTCTTTATAACGGTTCTCTATTGCCTAAGATTAGGAAACTCCGAAACCCCGTGCATTAAGCAAAAGACACACGGTGTGGCCTCAGATACCTCCGTAGCCTCGTCTCCCATCACAGCGCCCCCCAAGCCATCGCCGTCATACCCCATATTTCAGTGGTGGTTTTTTGAAACGACATACATTCTATACCACCTTGTTTGTATAGCATAGTGCCCTCTCTACTAGACTGCCTTCCTTTCTCTAGCATACCTTCTCCAAAGGACCCTTTACCTGTGGGGAGTTCCTAATTCACCCAGATAGATTTTCCTGTTCTTAACCCTGTGACATGATGATACCTCATACGTGTCTCTACTACCACACTGGCACATCCGTTTGCCTAGTAGACAAGAAACATAAATGACTAAAGAAGGCCAGGAATAAAAATAGAGAGCGAGAGAGGTGAGAGCTGTGGAAAACTAAGGAAGCCTACCTTGTTTAAAGTAGCCAGGAACACTTAAGCTCCAGTTCATAGGAGGGCTGTTGTGTTTTCTTCCGTATCCCCAATATCTGGCAAATAGTGAGTACCCAATACATCCTTGTAGAATGTATAAATTTATGAATGTTATTGTTATATTGAGTAATTAAGGGTTTTTTCCCTACTGAATGCATATTAGTCAGTGATTCTCCAAGAGTAAGACCGTCAGCATCATCTTGTAGCATGTTTGAAGTACGAGTCCTTGGGCCTTACACCAGAACAACTGATTCAGAAACACAGGAATTCAGGGCTTCCCTGGTGGCGCAGTGGTTGAGAGTCCGCCTGCCGATGCAGGGGACACGGGTTCGTGCCCCGGTCCGGGAAGATCCCACATGCCGCGGAGCGGCTGGGCCCGTGAGCCATGGCCGCTGGGCCTGCGCGTCCGCAACGGGAGTGGGCCACAACAGTGAGAGGCTCGCGTACCGTAAAAAAAAAAAAAAACACAGAAATTCAGCAACCTGTGTTTTGACAAGCCCTTCAGGTCATTCTGATCCACATTGAAGTTTGAGAACTACTAGTCTAAGTTACTTAATGGTTAGATAAAACCGTAAAGATAAATTTTAAGTGAAGCTAAAAGTAAAAATATAGTAAAGTAAAGTTAAATTTCTATAGCATCTTATTCTCACAGTTATTTTCAAAAGTGTACTTTTTCATTTCATTTCATTAAGGTATTATAAAGGAGATTCCATTATCTTTGAAATGATTAAAATTATACTCTCCAAATCAAAAGAGAATTTTTATCTTTATGCTTACTAAAATAAAAGTTTGAATTACTCTAAAAGCTTCAACTGAAGCAAAGTCTATACACAAAAATACAGTTGGTCATTTAGGCAACTATCTAGCTAATTTAAGCCATTAAAAATGCATTAATATGCTTTGGACTCAATATTTTGAATAATTGACACATAAAAAATATATTTGCCTGTATAGCTACCTTACTCCTTCAAATTTGTATTTCAGTGTTCAGACCTCAAGCTAAGGAACAAAGAAATTTTCTGTATAGCTGGTTTATAAAAGGGCATTCATAATGTTTTTGCTATTCTCCGTTGGAGCTGAAAGTCATTCTTTAAAGATGAAGAGCTATGGTAGTAATACAGAGTTTCCCACTCAGCAAGCATTACTATAGAAACAATCTGTTATTCAGATGAATTTAATTAAAGGTTTTAGAGCATAACTAATGTTTACTATTATCATGTGTTTGGAAGTTTCCTCTTTTTAAAGATTAAATTTGCTGTAGAAAAAGGAACCATGACATGGTTGCTAAAAGAAATCTGAGAAAAGTTCAGTCATAAGTTGCAATCAACTTTATACCATGTTTCCTCCCTAGGATGTGAGCAAAATACGTATTTCTAAGATCAAGAAAATTACTCACAGTTGAAAAAATATGCTTTATTCTTTCGTTAGCAATGAATGTTAATGATGGCCTAAATCAGCATGTCCACATCAGAGACCCGGTGTGCATACCATTTGGAAGAATTTGTTACCTAGCAACACCCAAATCAGAGACAGTCCCTATTCATACAGCATGTGGGTAACTGACTTCTGTACCATTTGTGTTTGGAACACTCCATCAAAAGAGACCCTGTCAGTGTAATGACTACATGGTCATCTTGGGTCAATCTAAGTAAAAGATGTTACTACTTTCACACAACATGAGTGGACTCTTTAACTTGGCATTTGGAAAAGAAAGAATTCTATAAAACAGAAGCAAAATAGCAGTATGGTAAATCATACATTGATTTATTAAGCT